>NC_053449.1:30636540-30679166 GCF_007990345.1 Gossypium hirsutum
GTGGCGTTTTCCATAGGCAAGTACCAAGATGAGGTGGTTTGTGATGTCGTACCAATGCACGCGGGACATTTGCTATTGAGGCGTCCTTGGCAATTTGACCGGCGAGTAGTCCACGACGGCTATACAAACCGATATTCATTTAAGCACCTTGGAAGGAATGTTACATTAGCTCCTCTCACACCGAAGCAAGTGCATGAAGACCAACTCAAGATGAAGCAATCTATTGATCGAGAAAAAGAAAAAGAGAAAAACAAAAAGAGTGAAAAGAAAAAGAAAGAAAAGAATGAGGAGAGTGAGATAAAACAAGAGTGACAAAAGAAAAAGAGCAAGAGTGTGAAAATAAAAAATAAGTGTTTTTGCTAGAAAAGAGAGATTCGAAAATTGATGTTGGCAAGGCAACCTATCTTTGTACTTATGTATAAAGAGTGTTTATTGGAAACTAACGAACTTGACAATACTTTGCCTACTCCTATCGTTTCTTTGTTGCAGGAATTCGGAGATGTTTTTCCTGAAGAAGTGCCAAATGGCCTACCTCCCATTCGAGGAATCGAGCACCAAATCGATTTTGTGCCCGGTGCTGCAATTCCAAATAGGCCAGCATATAGAAGTAATCCTGAGGAAACGAAGGAATTAGAAAAGCAACTAGCCGAATTAATGGAGAAGGGCTACATCCGTGAAAGCTTAAGTCCGTGCGCGGTTCCGGTATTGTTGGTCCCTAAAAAGGATGGATCCTGGCGAATGTGCGTTGACTGTCGCGCTATCAACAAAATCACAATAAAATATCGCCATCCTATTCCCCGCCTCGACGACATGCTTGATGAACTTAGTGGAGCCCAATTGTTTTCGAAGATCGATTTAAAAAGTGGGTATCATCAAATTAGAATGCGGGAGGGGGACGAATGGAAAACTGCGTTCAAAACTAAATATGGTTTGTATGAATGGTTGGTAATGCCATTCGGACTTACCAACGCTCTGAGTACTTTCATGCGTCTCATGAATTATGTTTTACGTTCGTTCATTGGAAAATTCTGTGTTGTGTATTTTGATGATATTTTAGTCTATAGCAAGAGCTTGGAAGATCATATTCAACATCTACGTACCGTGCTTGAAGTCTTACGAAAATAGGTACTTTATGCCAATTTAAAGAAATGTTCTTTTTGCACTAATGAAGTTGTTTTTCTAGGTTTTGTGGTAAGTGCTCGTGGATTAGAAGTTGACCAAGAAAAGGTCAAGGCGATCAACGAATGGCCGCGTCCAACGAACATCAGCCAAGTGAGGAGTTTTCACGGGTTGGCAAGCTTCTATCGAAGGTTTGTGCCTAATTTTAGTTCTGTAGCTGCCCCCTTGACAGGTATAATTAAGAAAAATTCTCCTTTTGTGTGGACTGATGAACAAGAAAATTCTTTTAATAAGCTTAAGGAATGTCTAACTAATGCACCATTGTTGTCTTTACCTGATTTTAACAAAACATTCGAGATAGAGTGTGATGCTTCAGGTATCGGCATTGGCGCTGCTTTGATGCAAGATGGACGGCCTATTGCATACTTTAGTGAAAAGCTTAACGGAGCTACGTTGAATTATCCAACGTATGATAAGGAACTATATGCATTGGTCCGAGCTCTCGAAACATGGCAACACTATTTATGGCCGAAGGAATTCGTAATTCATTCGGACCACGAGGCTCTAAAGCATCTGAAGGGACAAACCAAGCTCAATAAACGTCATGCCAAGTGGGTGGAGTATTTGGAGTCATTTCCGTAAGTGATCAAGTATAAAAAGGGTAAGGAAAATGTTGTAGCCGACGCCCTATCACGAAGGTACGCACTTGTCAATTTAATGGATTCTAAATTGCTTGGTTTCGAATTTATCAAAGATCTTTATAAATCTGATGCTGACTTTGGTGAAATTTATGAGTCTTGTTCGCATGGTGCTTGTGAAAAGTATTTTCAGCATGAGGGCTATTTATTTCGTGAAGGCAAGCTTTGTGTGCCTCAAAGTTCTGTGAGAAAAGTCCTTGTAGAAGAAGCTCATAGCGGGGGACTTATGGGCCACTTCGGAATTGCTAAAACTTTAGCAATATTGCATGAACATTTCTATTGGCCCAAAATGAAACGTGACGTAATAAGGAAATGTGATCGTTGCATCACTTGTAAGAAGGTAAAGTCACGAATCAAACCGCATGGATTATACACCCCGTTGCCTATTCCTGATGCTCCGTGGGTAGACATTTCAATGGACTTCGTTCTGGGCCTTCCAAGAACCAAAAGAGGGAGAGATTCAATATTTGTTGTTGTAGACCGTTTTTCAAAAATGGCCCATTTTATACCTTGTAATAAAACGATGATGCTACTAACGTTGCTAGTCTGTTTTTCAAGGAAGTTGTTAGGTTGCATGGGATCCCTCGAACCATTGTCTCTGATCGCGACACAAAGTTTCTAAGTCATTTTTGGAGGACGTTGTGGGGGAAATTGGGCACCAAACTTCTATTTTCGACGACATGCCACCCTCAAACGGATGGCCAAACCGAAGTAGTCAACCGTGTGCTATCAACTTTGCTTCGAGCTATTTTGAAAAAGAATTTGAAGATGTGGGAAGATTGCTTACCTCATGTGGAGTTCGCATACAATCGAACCGTTCATTCTGCTACGAAATTTTCTCCTTTTGAGCTAGTATACGGTTTTAATCCCATTACTCCTCTTGATTTGATTCCTATGCTATGAATTAGTACATGTAGATGGCAAAAAGAAGGCCGAATTTGTTAAGCAATTGCACAAAAATGTTAAGGATAATATTGAGAGGAGAACCGAACAATATGTTCGAGGGGCAAATAAAGGGCGCAAACGAGTCGTGTTCGAACCCGGTGACTGGGTTTGGATCCACATGCGCAAGGAACGGTTTCCCGATCAAAGGAAATCCAAGCTTCAATCAAGGGGTGATGGCCCTTTTCAAGTATTGGAACGGATCAATGACAACGTCTACAAGATTGGCCTACCGGGTGAGTATGCAGTGAGTGCAAGTTTTAACGTTGCTGACCTTTCTCCTTTTGATGTAGGTGACGATTCGAGGACGAATCGCTTCGAAGAGAGGGAGGATGATATGAGCTCGCCCATGAAGATAGGTGCCGAATCCATGGAGTTGCCTTTGGGGCCAATTACTCGAGCACGTGCCAAGAAGTTCCAAGATGCTGTAGCAAGCTATATTGCTCGATTGTGGAGTGATGGATTGATTGCCCATAAAACGCCCAGCTCAACTAGCTTGATTCGCAATTTCCTACAAGCTGATTTTAGCTTGTGTCAGCTCAATTTAGCTCAATTCGGCACTTAATTAGTTCAAGGAGCTGATTAAATTCATTTTTAATAAATTTAATTAGTTGTGTTAGTTTAGAATCAGCTCAAATCATTTAATTAAATAAATGTGTCTTAATCTGGACATTTTTAATTAGCTTATTAAATATGTTTTATATTAGTACATGCCTTTAATATGTCCATATTAAGTCATAAATTAAATGTGTTTAGTTTAATTACAAGTTTTAATGTGTCTTGACTAAGACAAATTTATTAGTGGCTGCTAATTAATTTGTCTTAGCCGAATTAATGTGCAGAATTTTAATATGTCCAGCTGCTGATTTCATGAGTATTAAACTTGTCCTAATCACATTTATTTGATGTTTTTTTCAGCTAGCTTAATGGCAAAGAAAGCTCATAAAGAAGGGGCATGTATTTGGGCACATGCATGGACGGCATTTAAAGTGCAGCTGCCTTGTGTTTCCAGCTGACTTTTCGTGCAGCTCAATGGACTTCTAGCTGCTGTTTTTGAGCTTCTCCAAGGGCCAATTTCGTGGAGAGCAATGGCCAAAGAGTGCCTCATAAATTCCAGTAGCCAATTCATGTGGAGGCTATTCATATTCGGCCAAAGAAGCATAATTTTTGAAGCTGTCCATTTCTCTTCTCCATAGCAGCAATTAAGCTCTTTTAAAACATTAACCAAATGTGAATTTTCTCCATTAAAGGGGCTAGCCGAATCATCTTTTTCTAGAAGGTTAATTTTCAGAATTTCATCACATGAATGTAACTAGGAAATTTCTAGGAAGTTTCCTCAAGAAACTTAAGGCATAAGGATCTGATTAGATAGGCTATTCGGCTGCCTTAGTCAAGCTATAAATAGGTCATGTAATTCACATTTTGAGGTTAATGAACAATTTGATAGCTTTGCTAAATTGTGAGGTTGTTTTCAACTCTCGTTATTCTCCAAAAACTTGTGAGACTTATCAAACATCTTTGTGGCGTCAAACTTGTTTTTGTTTTCTTCCCGAACTTATCACTTTAATCCCAAAAGTGTGGCGTTCGATTCATACTAAGGTTCCTATCACCATTGATAGTGGGTCGAAGTTTCTTTCCATTTAACAAACCTTCCATCCATCCTTACCAACCTAAGCATTCTCCTAAGTTACGGGTTAACACATTCCTATTGTGTTAGTTCGGCTTTCGAATCCTTAGCCAAATTGCTTCCATTGTTTTCTAATTCATTTCCTAAACCAACAAAACCTTTTTGAGCCTAAATAGACCTCTTTCTTCTAGCCTATTTTGTAAAGCCTCAATTTACTCCTAATTCACGATCGGGCGATCTTTACGACTCAATTCGATCTCGAGGTGAGGGCGTATCAACCTATCATGCATGAACCTTGTTTAATTACTCTCCAAATTCAACTCACCTACAAAAACACATGAACCAAAATTAAATCACATAAAATTCAGCTAAACAAACATTGATATAATTTAGACACACTAATTAAACATAAATTAAATTAGACAAATTTAATAAAGTCTTAACAAGACATATTAAATTCGGCCAAGACACATTTAAAACATGTAATAAGTCAAAACATAATTATGAGCTGTAGTAATTTAAGCTAAATTAATAAATTACTTAATTTATTCAGACATTAAAATAAATGAGTTGAAATAAACTTAAGCCAAGCTCAAACGAGCTAAAGTAAGCTAAATTGAGCTCAAACGAGATAAATTAAGCTCATGTGAGCTAATTCGAGCTGGGAAAAACTAAGATTGAGCTTGTTGAGCTGATATTGAGCTTCATCTTGCACTTGGGGCCCTCGTGTTTAGGCCAATCATGATAGCAACGAGTGGTGCCACAACATGATGCGATTGAGATCACATCAGGGCACATCTACGACTCGACTCTCCTTCCCGAGCTGGGGCATATCATTTGGTATCAGAGCTAGCTGAATCAGAGTAAGATCGACGTTATCGGTATTACGGTATTGTAAAAAAATAAAAAAAAACTTGAAAAAAAATTCGAAAAAAAATTCAAAAAAAAAGTTTGTATTCAATTTATTTTTACTTTTTGTATTTAGTATTGAAGAAAAAAGAAGAAGAAAAAAAAATTCGGAATTAAAAAAAAAAAAAATCGAAATTGAAAAAAAAAAGAGTGATTGAAATTCATTTTGGGTTTGTAAAAGCATTGCTTGTTGCCCGAAGGACCATATCTATATAGCCACACTTAACCATTCCTATTTTGTTTGATAGCCTACCATTTCCGACATCATTACCCACCAAGCCAAATCAATTTTGTAAGCCGACGCCAAACGGTATTGATTCGTCGATTTAGTTTGCGAAGAACTTTGAGAGGCGAAAATCGAGTGGAAAAAAAGGCAAGAGTGATTGGTGAGACCATTCGAGAGAAGTAAAAGCCATATTGTGTGAATTTTATTTGTGAGTGAAGTGTGAGTTTTGTTGTGTGATTAAAAAAAATGTCTCAAGAAGAATTTTCCGAATCAGAATTCCAATATTTGATGCAAGAAATGCGTAGAATGGTGAAATCAAACTTTGATAAATTGCATGATAGATTGGATCGAATAGAGACAAGAGCCCAACAAAAGCAAATTTCATCGAGTCATGAGACGGAGTTAAGATCATCCCGATGACACTACTCGACAAGAGACTCTTATCAAGACGTTTATTCAACAAGGCTTTCAAGACCAAGAGAAGCAAACTCCGAGTTTGAGTCCTTCAGAGATGATAAACGAAAAGGCAAACATGTCTCTACAAGTGCCTCAATTTATTCATCTACGAAGGATTATTTACGAAGAGGCGAACGTGTTTCAAGAGTGTCAAAGTACTCAAACACGGAGGGTTATTCACAAAGAGATGATCGTGACTTGCATGATGAATCTGCCATTTCTTTCGAACAGAAGCTTGTCATTATGGTTCTTATAAGTTATCATCTTCTCGTAATGAAAGAACAAGACAAAAAGAAAAAGAGCGCGAGCGAGAAAATGAACATGAAAAAGAAATGAAAGAAAAAGAAGATGAGTGGGAGATAGAAAAGAAAATTGAAAATGATATTGAGAATAAAAACGAGTGCGAAAAAGAAAAGGAAACTGAAAAAGAGAGTGAGATTGAAGGAAGAAACGAGAGTGCAAAAGAAATGAGTGATATGGTAAAAGAAAGAGGATTTGAAAATGAGTTGGAAAAAGAAAGAAATGAAAAGGATGAAAGTGAAAAAGAAAGGAGTGTTGTTACTAACCATCCTATGAATTTTCCTTGTTTTGTTTCTACTTTTCAGGTTTCTCGAAATCCTATCGATCAATTTCAACTTCAATACTTTTCTAAGGAGAAACAATTTCGATTAGTCGAGAAAGCTAATATCGTAGATGACCCTAGTCCACAAGTGCTTAAAGGTAAGCCATGTAAGGGATCTACTGTATTTGAGTCTTCTCAATCTTACTTGATTCTTGATGACGAGATTAGCAAAGACTTAGTTTGTGAGAAAGTTTTTCATCTTGATCTGATTGGAAATCATAATTTGATTGTTGATAAATGTGTTTTACATAGTAATGTGAAATATCTTTCTGCTCATAAGCCTATCATTGTCAAGATTGATCAAGAAGTAAGTCCAGGTAAGCCCAAACAAAAATTGGGATTTTGTGATGAAAAGTTGACATCTAATCTGTTTGCTTGTGATGATCATGTGAATTATCTAAATTGTGGTGTGAACTTTTCTTGTTTACGTGTGCGAATGAAATATGAAGGGTTTGATTGCTCGAATGTATTGCTTGACATGTGTGAAGTCTTGGTGAAGAAGAAATTTTCGTTGCGTTGTGAAACGACCAATGAAAATCGCGTTTTTAAACCTGGGATATACATTCCTAAGTTAACGTCAAGCCAAGCAAGAGTGATACGACCTCGGTTTAGTAGTTGAACCCGAGTCGTTTAGTTCCCGATCGTAAACGAAGAAGTATATTAGACCAGAAGAAGATAGAATATATTTGAGTTCAAAGAAGTAAAGTAAGTCCGTGCAAAGTTGGATATGGATTTGGTTGAAGTCGAAATGGTATGACTAGAATGGTCGAGTTCGGTTTAGGATTAATTAAGAAATGGTATTTGGGAATTGGTACGAAATGGTAAGGGATTTGGTACGAAATGGTAATGGTTCAAAAAGGTCAAGAGTGAACCAACACTAAAGAAAAGTGTCGACCCGAAACTTATAGGACCAAATTGAGTTGGAAATGGTTGATAAGGACCTTGACCCGATACTTAGTAAAGTATGAACCAAAGGTATCAAAGGTGAACGCCACACTCGGGTTTAGGGAGTGATAAGTTCGAGAGAAAGACTCGGAAAGACGCCACTAGAAGCTAGTACGGGTCCCGAACGAAATTTGAGAGAAAATGCCTCACAAATTTGGCAGCAATTCGTTACTTAAAAATGTCAAAAGTTCTTTACAAAGTAAAATTTCAGCTATTTATAAGCAACACCTAAGCTAGCCGAATGGTCACTTACATTCCTTAAAAATTAAGCAAATGAATCACTTAAATGAACTAGCTAGATTCGGCTGAACATGGAGCTCCATTAGACACCTTCTAGATGAAGCATTGGACTTGGAAAAACTTGGATGATGCATGGATAGCTAGGTTCGGCCAATGGGCATAAATTAGCTCATTTATGTTGCAACTTTTGGCTGAAAAGTGATCAGCAATTAAGAGGGTAATGAGCAGCCAATTCAAGTGTGAAAGCTCCACATTGAAGAGTCATGGAGTGTGAACACATGGAACCGAAAAGCCAATATGCATCCAGCAAATGTGAAAGGATTAATTGACAGCTTTGGAGTTGGAAACATTAGCTCTCTTGACTGAATAGTCACCTAGGAATGCCAAATTCAGCTCACCAATTTGATGCATGTATCTCCAGGTTCATTGAATCTATTGTGCATGCACCAAGCTTAAATGCTCCATCCACATTCGGCCAACCTACATAAAACATGAATGAGCTCAAATTAATGTAATATTAGCTGAACATAATTAAAATAAAACTTTGACAAGTTAAACACATTAATTTGGCACTAAAAATCTGCACATATAATTTAGTTTGGACAAGACACATTAAAACATGTAATGAAATTTGACTCATTAAAAATGCATAAAACATATTAATAAGCTGTAAAAATTAAGACAAACTAATGACATGTAAAAATAACTCAATTAAGATGCAAAATTAAATTTCTCCAGATTTTAAATTATGCAAACAACTAAAATTAATTGAGCTGTAATAAACTAATTAAATTGACTCAAAATAATTATTCAGCTACTAAATTAATGTCCAATTGATATTGAGCTGAATCGTAAGTATTTGAGCTGAAATTGAGCTGATTCGAGCTCATTGAGCTGAAATGGAATTTAATTCAGCTCGTAGTAAAGTGCACGGAAAGCTCATCGGATTAGTCCAAGCTTCTTCGATGCGTCCAACTAAAGTCTCGCCCCAAACTTGATCTACTAAGGCCGAAACTGCCTCCTTGAATTGTTTGGCTCGTGATCGGGTGATAGGACCTTGAGGTAGCTCCAAAGGCTCCTTGCTCGAACTAGGTGGGACTTGAGGCGCGGCCGCATCAAAAAGGAAGCTTCGTTTTTGACCCCGGAGATTATTATTCTTTGTTCTTGTTAAAAGGGTTTGGATTTTGCAATTTTGACTTTCGAGATTATGCCTTTAGACTGTTTTGTGGTTCGGATTTGTTTCTATCCATGAAATTTTTGATTCATTTTGGAAAGGTAAGACCGAATTTCATTTTTGATCCTGGCATTGGGTTAAGCATCCCAATTTTGAATAAGCATCTAAAAAGATCATTTGTGTTTATAATTTTTAGTGTCTCTAATTCCTTTCATTTTCGTGTAGGTGACACTCTAAATTGGTTCCCTCCAAAAGGGGGAGGGCGTGGAAATAATTCAAAATTTTCTCGAACCATTCGTGATTTTCAAAGTTTTGGAAATGATTCTATTCGGGTCATGAACAAAAGGGTTCGAGATCTTAAAATTTTTTTTCGAGCAAGTGGCCCGATTTGAGGACAAATCGTCTTCAAGAGGGAGGGTATGATGTGATCCTGATCGCATCATGTAATGTCACAACCAAACGCCGTCGAGATTGGCCTAAACACGAGGGCCCCAAGTGCAAGATGAAGCTAATTTTTAGCTCATTTGAATTTCTTTTCATGTGGTTCAACTCATTCGAGCTCAAGTTAGCTCATTCGTGCTCAAGTCAGCTCATTCAAGCTCAATTTAACTCGTTGAGCTCGTTATTAGCTCTTTAGCTCTTTTAACTTAATTTGCCGGAATAAATTAATTAGTTGAGTTAGTTATTTTAGCTCAAATAATTACTAAGTGTTTAATTAAGAAATCTGGACATTTTAATTATGTTTGTTTATTGCATGTTTAATTTGTTTTAATTATTACCTAGCATAAATGTGTTTGCCTTATTACAATTATTTAATGTGTCTTATTGTTGATTTATTATGCCTAAGCTGTTATTTAATGTTCAGCCAAATTTAATTAACTTGTCTAGGATGCTGAATTAAATCTGTCTTAGTTGCCGAATTTATTGATGTTTTTCATTAGTTTCAGCCGAATTTATGAGCATATTTATTGATCAAATTACTGCCAATTTAATTTGTCTTAAGATGCTGATTTTTAATGAGCAGATATTAATGACCGAATTTAATTATTTGGCTGCAGGTTTAATGGCTTGGACGGCAATTTAAGGAAGTGGATGTTGGCCGAATTTAATGTACAGCAAGACATGCATTAAAGATGCTGTTCTACATGCAAGGAACGGCATTAAAGGAGTTGTTTGTGCTTTTTCATGTGGCCATTTAATGGACGAAATTAAAGAAGCTGCTTGCTGATTTAATGTGCAGCAAAGACATGAATTAAATGAAATGTTCCCATGTATGGAACGGCATTTAAAGGGAAGCAAAACATGAATTAAATGAGATATTCACCATGCATGGACGGCATTAATGAAAGCATGCAAGGGGGACGTTATTGAACAGCATTAAAGCTGGTATTGCTTCGGGTACAGCAAAGAGCTGTTGATACGACCATGCCCCGGGCACACTTTTGGATCAGCTCCCTAAGCATTGTTTGCAAATCCATGCGAGCTGAATTAGTTCAGTTTCATTTCGTTAAGCTCCGTTTAGCTCGTTTCCAGCTCACTCGAGCTCAAGTCAACTCACTCAAGCTCAATTCAGCTCAATCTTAACCCAATGAGCTTATTTTTAGCTTTCTTTAACTTGCATTTATTTTGCTGAAATAAACCATTTAATTTGTCATTAGTTAAATTAGTTGTTTATCTTAAGTTAGTTAATTTGTTAAAATCTGGACAAATAATTAATTAAGTGTTTTAATTATATCTAAATTAAATACTTAATTAATTATGATGTTTTAAATATGTCTAAAATTGTTAATATGTATGGCCAAATTTAATGTGCAAATTATTGAGTTCATATGCTGCTAATTTAATGTGTTTGAAATGCATTTAACTTGCTGATTTAATTTGCTGCAGGTTCATGAACGGATTGGTGCAATGTATGGGAGTGTGCATGCACAATTGAGGTTCAATGGATGGCATTTAAAGGAGCACATGCATTTGGGACGTTCATGTAAGAGGGAGTTGCTAAAAGTTCATGTATTTGAAGATTCATGGATCATATTTATGGGGGAAAATACATGGGACGTTTCATGCATGATTCATGCATTTTCAAGATGACCATTCAAGTATTTTAGGCACATTAATGCCTCATTCAGCCAAGGGAGATGTAGGATCATGAAAGAGCTGCACATTCATGGAATTATGGAGATTCTTCAAGGCTAAGGATGCATGAATGCATCAAGAGAAGCATCATGATGGTTCGGCCAATTCATGTACCATCTTCAAGCATGAACTGGATTTTAATGCTATTTGTGTGAACATGTTAAATACCTGTGTGAACAGAATTTAAGTTAGTGTGAACAACATAGATGCCGAATATCAATAGGCATTTTAGGCTTATAAATAGCTTACTTGTTTATTGTAAAAGGTTACAGAATTTCATTATTGAAAACTTGATTGTGAGGTTTCCTCCTATCCTATTTCGTACGAGTCTCGTTCTGACTTATCTAGCTCGCTAGTGGCGTCAACCCGACTTCTTGAACTTATCACCATCCTGGTGTGGCGTTCATCCACCTTTTTATACCTTTGGTTCCTACCTCTCTATAGGTAACGGGTCAAGGTCCATCTTCGACTTCCATTAAACCCACCTTAAGCAATATAAGTCCCGGGGCAATACTTTACATAGTATTGAATCGTTCTTCGCTTGAGTTCAATTTCCATTCCATTTTATCTATCTACTTAAACTTTATTTTCTTTGTTAAACCGAACCTATCCATTCTCCAAACCAAGCCATTTTTGAACCCTTTAAATTACTTCCGCTTAAAACAACTCCATAAAGTTATCTCCATTCGACATCAACCAATACTTCTCGTCGACGATCGGGCAACTTAAGTGAACTCGACTCCATCAACCAAGCCGGATCACATCATTTAGTATCAGAGCTACTAAAACGAGGAGTACCGATGTTCGTATCAAGCTCGGAATAGGTCCGTAATGATACGACCATGCCCCGGGCACACTTTTGGATCAGCTCCCTAAGCATTGTTTGCAAATCCATGCGAGCTGAATTAGTTCAATTTCATTTTGTTAAGCTCCGTTTAGCTCGTTTCCAGCTCACTCGAGCTCAAGTCAACTCACTCAAGCTCAATTCAGCTCAATTTTAACCCAATGAGCTTATTTTTAGCTTTCTTTAGCTTGCATTTATTTTGCTGAAAGTTCATGTATTTGAAGATTCTTGGATCATATTTATGGGGGAAAATACATGGGACATTTCATGCATGATTCATGCATTTTCAAGATGACCATTCAAGTATTTTAGGCACATTAATGCCTCATTCAGCCAAGGGAGATGTAGGATCATTAAAGAGCTGCACATTCATGGAATTATGGAGATTCTTCAAGGCTAAGGATGCATGAATGCATCAAGTGAAGCATCATGATGGTTCGGCCAATTCATGTACCATCTTCAAGCATGAACTGGATTTTAATGCTATTTGTGTGAACATGTTAAATACCTGTGTGAACAGAATTTAAGTTAGTGTGAACAACATAGATGCCGAATATCAATAGGCATTTTAGGCTTATAAATAGCTTACTTGTTTATTGTAAAAGGTTACAGAATTTGATTATTGAAAACTTGATTGTGAGGTTTCCTCCTATCCTATTTCGTACGAGTCTCGTTCTGACTTATCTAGCTCGCTAGTGGCGTCAACCCGACTTCTTGAACTTATCACCATCCTGGTGTGGCGTTCATCCACCTTTTTATACCTTTGGTTCCTACCTCTCTATAGGTAACGGGTCAAGGTCCATCTTCGACTTCCATTAAACCCACCTTAAGCAATATAAGTCCCGGGGCAATACTTTACATAGTATTGAATCGTTCTTCGCTTGAGTTCAATTTCCATTCCATTTTATCTATCTACTTAAACTTTATTTTCTTTGTTAAACCGAACCTATCCATTCTCCAAACCAAGCCATTTTTGAACCCTTTAAATTACTTCCGCTTAAAACAACTCCATAAAGTTATCTCCATTCGACATCAACCAATACTTCTCGTCGACGATCGGGCAACTTAAGTGAACTCGACTCCATCAACCAAGCCGGATCACATCATTTAGTATCAGAGCTACTAAAACGAGGAGTACCGATGTTCGTATCAAGCTCGGAATAGGTCCGTAATGATACGACCATGCCCCGGGCACACTTTTGGATCAGCTCCCTAAGCATTGTTTGCAAATCCATGCGAGCTGAATTAGTTCAATTTCATTTTGTTAAGCTCTGTTTAGCTCGTTTCCAGCTCACTCGAGCTCAAGTCAACTCACTCAAGCTCAATTCAGCTCAATTTTAACCCAATGAGCTTATTTTTAGCTTTCTTTAGCTTGCATTTATTTTGCTGAAAGCTTATGTATTTGAAGATTCATGGATCATATTTATGGGGGAAAATACATGGGACGTTTTATGCATGATTCATGCATTTTCAAGATGACCATTCAAGTATTTTAGGCACATTAATGCCTCATTCAGCCAAGGGAGATGTAGGATCATTAAAGAGCTGCACATTCATGGAATTATGGAGATTCTTCAAGGCTAAGGATGCATGAATGCATCAAGTGAAGCATCATGATGGTTCGGCCAATTCATGTACCATCTTCAAGCATGAACTGGATTTTAATGCTATTTGTGTGAACATGTTAAATACCTGTGTGAACAGAATTTAAGTTAGTGTGAACAACATAGATGCCGAATATCAATAGGCATTTTAGGCTTATAAATAGCTTACTTGTTTATTGTAAAAGGTTACAGAATTTGATTATTGAAAACTTGATTGTGAGGTTTCCTCCTATCCTATTTCGTACGAGTCTCGTTCTGACTTATCTAGCTCGCTAGTGGCGTCAACCCGACTTCTTGAACTTATCACCATCCCGGTGTGGCGTTCATCCACCTTTTTATACCTTTGGTTCCTACCTCTCTATAGGTAACGGGTCAAGGTCCATCTTCGACTTCCATTAAACCCACCTTAAGCAATATAAGTCCCGGGGCAATACTTTACATAGTATTGAATCTTGTTCGCTTGAGTTCAATTTCCATTCCATTTTATCTATCTACTTAAACTTTATTTTCTTTGTTAAACCGAACCTATCCATTCTCCAAACCAAGCCATTTTTGAACCCTTTAAATTACCTCCGCTTAAAACAACTCCATAAAGTTATCTCCATTCGACATCAACCAATACTTCTCGTCGACGATTGGGCAACTTAAGTGAACTCGACTCCATCAACCGAGTCGGATCACATCATTTGGTATCAGAGCTTGCAAAATGAGGAGCACCGGCGTTCGTAGCTATCTCGAAAGATAGGTTTGTAAAAAAAAGTTTCAAAAACAAAATCAAAAAAATCTCGAGTTGTAATTTTATTTTATTTTCTCTTTTCTTTATTGTATTTACCTTACTATTGTATTGGAGTATCACAAAAAAATCAAAATTAAAAAAAAAGAAGTGAGCAAAAAAAAAGAAAAAAAGTAAAAAAAGAACAAAAAAAAAGTGAAAAGCCTTGTGAGTTTTATTTTCATCTCTTCTTACTCCGATCATCAAGTTTCCCTTCCTACCATTATTTACCCATCACAACGCCACACTTTAAACCAATTTTTTTCTTTATTTAGCCTACCCTACACCCGACGTTATCCCTTGTAGCCCATTTTGAAACTGACCCTCAAGCAGCAAATTAAGTCTATCGAGACGAATTACGAATTTGTGAGACGAGGTTGAGTGGTAAAAGGCAAGAGAGCGTGAGTACATTAGAGTGAGCAAAAGCCTAAAAGAGAGTTCAAACTCGAGAGTGAGTGAATTTTTCTTTTTGAGCGAATTTGTGAGGTTTGTGGTAAGGTATTTATTTTCTTTATTTTTTTTAACATTTTCTTTTCCATTACTTAATCATGTCTCGAGAAACATTTTCCAAATCAGAGTTCCAATATTTGATGCAAGAGATGCGTAGAATGGTGAAATCAAAATTTGATAAGTTGCATGATCGATTGGATCGAGTGGAGGAAAGAGCCCGATGGAAGCCAAACTCACCGGGTCAAGAGACGAAGACAAGATCATCACGAAAGCACACATCCAATGATTATTCGAGAAGAGATTCATACCATGATTCCTATTCAATGAGGAACTCAAGACGAAGCAAAGCAAGTTTTGAGTTTGAAGCTTTTCAAGGTGACGAACGAGAAATCACAAGTAGTCATTCGTATGCACCAAGGTATTCATCTGCCAAGAATCAATCTCGAAGAGGTGATCATTTTTTGTATGAAAGTCGATCCAATTATACCCAACAAGAGTCATTTAGTGCTGATTCATTTGTAACATCTCCATCCTATAATGAAGGAGCGAGGCAAAAAGAAAAAGAAATAAGAAGAAAAGAAAGACAAGAAATGTTGATGAGAGAAAATGAGCATATATGGAATGAAATCGAGAGACGAAAAAAAGAAATGAAAGAAAAGGAACAAGAAATCAAAAAGTGAGAGAAAAAGAAAATGAAGAGAAAGAATTCGAAAAGAAATTGAGATTGAACAAGAGTGCAAGCGAGAAAGAGAAATCGAAAGAAAAGAGGAAAAGATTGAAAAAGAAAAAGAAATCCAAAAAGAGAGTGAGGTCAAAAATAAAATTGAAAATGAGAGAGGAAATGAAAAGAGAAAAAAAGAAGTTGAGATTAGAAAAGAGTTTGAAAAAGAGAAGAGTGAAAAGGGAGAAAGCAATCGAGCAAAAGTGAGGAATGTTCTAACTAACCCATTTGCAAGTTTGGCGTGTAAATTTTCTTCTTTCCAGGTTTCCAAGGAACCGATTGACAAGTTTCAACTTCAATACCTTTCCATGGATAGAAGGTTCACTTTGGCTGAAAAAGGTAGTGTTCTCAACGATCCTAGTTCGCCTATGCCAAAAGGTAAGCAAGGTATGTGTCTTGAAATTTTTAAAGCACCTCTGCCTTTTTCGATTGTTGATGGGTCCTTTGTTGATGATTTGGTCTTTAGAAAGAATCTAAACTTTGACGTGGCTACTTGTCATTCTTTGATTGATGATGACCCATTTGTTTTGTCTGATGATAAAAAGATTCTTGCTTTTGAAAAATATTATTTTCTTGATGATATTAGTTGTTTGTCTTTAACTTGAAATGGAATACATGTTTTGGATCCGCAAGATGAAAGTCCATATAAAATGTTCATTCTCACTGATCATGTTGAAAAAGAATGGAAATGTATTGATGAATACGCCATTGGCAAGATTTTTGATGAAGAGCGAATAAATCAACACCAACAAAATCTGGAATTGTGTGATCAAAAGTTGACATATCATCTGCTTGGTTGTGTTGATCATGTGGATTATCTAATTTTTGGTGTGAAATTTCCATGTTTTTGTAAATCTTTTCGAATGAAATTTAAAGGGTTTTGCTTGTTTGAATTTGAGTATGTTAACACCCTCGTTGTTTAATTTGTGTAAATTGTTGGAGATAAAAGGACTATTTTTGCCATTTGGATCTAGTAGTCAAAATCATGTCTTTAATCCTGGAGTTTGCTATTATGAATCATCCATGAAAGAAAGCAAGCATCATAAATTTTGTTTGAATGAATGTGTAAACAATCTTTGTTTGTATGATACTTTGTCTTTAAATTTGAAAATGAGCCATGTGAATCTTGTTGGTTTGTTAAGTCAAAATCAAAATTTTGTTTTCAGAGGATGTTCTCAACTGTGGACTAAAAGATCCGAACATGTTTTGAATGATAATGATTTTGAGTTGCTTAGTGCTCTTTCTATGAAGTCGGTCATGAAATTGCCAAATCAAATTGAAATGGCAAGAGAAAATTTTGTCTTTGACCCCAGTGAACACCATTCTATATCATTGCCTAAGGTAATCGAACCATGGAAAGTTGACTTCCAAAACCATAGCTATCAAATGCCTTGTGATTTATGTTTGTTTCCATCGAAGAAAAAGGTAAGAACGATTTCTATTTTTGACCCCGGTATTGGATTATTTGTTCAAACTGTGAAGCAAATCTCAAAAAGTTCCTTTGTGTTTAATCTTCATCGTTTCACTAATTCGTTTTATACTTTTAAAGGTGACAATGAGAAGTGGTACCCTCCTAAAGAGGGAAGGCATGCGAATGAGCTTCTTTTGATCCGAGTTAATTGTGGCTTTCAGAATCTTCAACGATTTTTAGCGAGTAGATGGCCCGATTTAGGGACAAATCGCTTTAAAGAGGGAGGGGATGATACGACCGTGCCCCGGGCACACTTTTGGATCAGCTCCCTAAGCATTGTTTGCAAATCCATGCGAGCTAAATTAGTTCAATTTCATTTCGTTAAGCTCCGTTTAGCTCGTTTCCAGCTCACTCGAGCTCAAGTCAACTCACTCAAGCTCAATTCAGCTCAATTTTAACCCAATGAGCTTATTTTTAGCTTTCTTTAGCTTGCATTTATTTTGCTGAAAGTTCATGTATTTGAAGATTCATGGATCATATTTATGGGGGAAAATACATGGGACGTTTCATGCATGATTCATGCATTTTCAAGATGACCATTCAAGTATTTTAGGCACATTAATGCCTCATTCAGCTAAGGGAGATGTAGGATCATTAAAGAGCTGCACATTCATGGAATTATGGAGATTCTTCAAGGCTAAGGATGCATGAATGCATCAAGTGAAGCATCATGATGGTTCGGCCAATTCATGTACCATCTTCAAGCATGAACTGGATTTTAATGCTATTTGTGTGAACATGTTAAATACCTGTGTGAACAGAATTTAAGTTAGTGTGAACAACATAGATGCCGAATATCAATAGGCATTTTAGGCTTATAAATAGCTTACTTGTTTATTGTAAAAGGTTACAGAATTTGATTATTGAAAACTTGATTGTGAGGTTTCCTCCTATCCTATTTCGTACGAGTCTCGTTCTGACTTATCTAGCTCGCTAGTGGCGTCAACCCGACTTCTTGAACTTATCACCATCCTGGTGTGGCGTTCATCCACCTTTTATACCTTTGGTTCCTACCTCTCTATAGGTAACGGGTCAAGGTCTATCTTCGACTTCCATTAAACCCACCTTAAGCAATATAAGTCCCGGGGCAATACTTTACATAGTATTGAATCTTCTTTGCTTGAGTTCAATTTCCATTCCATTTTATCTATCTACTTAAACTTTATTTTCTTTGTTAAACCGAACCTATCCATTCTCCAAACCAAGCCATTTTTGAACCCTTTAAATTACTTCCGCTTAAAACAACTCCATAAAGTTATCTCCATTCGACATCAACCAATACTTCTCGTCGACGATCGGGCAATTTAAGTGAACTCGACTCCATCAACTGAGCCGGATCACATCATTTGGAATCAGAGCTTGCAAAATGAGGAGCACCGACGTTCGTAGCTATCTCGAAAGATAATTTTGTAAAAAAAAGTTTCAAAAAGAAAATCAAAAAAATCACGAGTTGTAATTTTATTTTATTTTCTCTTTTCTTTATTGTATTTACCTTACTATTGTATTGGAGTATCACAAAAAAATCGAAATTAAAAAAAAAAGAAGTGAGCAAAAAAAAAGAAAAAAAGAAAAAAAAGAACAAAAAAAAGTGAAAAGTCTTGTGAGTTTTATTTTCATCTCTTATTACTCCGATCATCAAGTTTCCCTTCCTACCATTATTTACCCATCCCAACGCCACACTTTAAACCAATTTTTTTCTTTATTTAGCCTACCCTACACCCGACGTTATCCCTTGTAACCCATTTTGAAACTGACCCTCAAGCAGCAAATTAAGTCTATCGAGACGAATTACGAATTTGTGAGACGAGGTTGAGTGGTAAAAGGCAAGAGAGCGTGGGTACATTAGAGTGAGCAAAAGCCTAAAAGAGAGTTCAAACTCGAGAGTGAGTGAATTTTTCTTTTTGAGCGAATTTGTGAGGTTTGTGGTAAGGTATTTATTTTCTTTATTTTTTTTAACATTTTCTTTTCCATTACTTAATCATGTCTCGAGAAACATTTTCCGAATCAGAATTCCAATATTTGATGCAAGAGATGCGTAGAATGGTGAAATCAAAATTTGATAAGTTGCATGATCGATTGGATCGAGTGGAGGAAAGAGCCCGATGGAAGCCAAACTCACTGAGTCAAGAGACAAAGACAAGATCATCACGAAAGCACACATCCAATGATTATTCGAGAAGAGATTCATACCATGATTCCTATTCAATGAGGAACTCAAGACGAAGCAAAGCAAGTTTTGAGTTTGAAGCTTTTCAAGGTGACGAACGAGAAATCACAAGTAGTCATTCGTATGCACCAAGGTATTCATCTGCCAAGAATCAATCTCGAAGAGGTGATCATTTTTTGTATGAAAGTCGATCCAATTATACCCAACAAGAGTCATTTAGTGCTGATTCATTTGTAACATCTCCATCCTATAATGAAGGAGCGAGGCAAAAAGAAAAAGAAATAAGAAGAAAAGAAAGACAAGAAATGTTGATGAGAGAAAATGAGCATATATGGAATGAAATCGAGAGACGAAAAAAAGAAATGAAAGAAAAGGAACAAGAAATCAAAAAAGTGAGAGAAAAAGAAAATGAAGAGAAAGAATTCGAAAAGAAATTGAGATTGAACAAGAGTGCAAGCGAGAAAGAGAAATCGAAAGAAAAGAAGAAAAGATTGAAAAAGAAAAAGAAATCTAAAAAGAGAGTGAGGTCAAAAATAAAATTGAAAATGAGAGAGGAAATGAAAAGAGAAAAAAAGAAGTTGAGATTAGAAAAGAGTTTGAAAAAGAGAAGAGTGAAAAGGGAGAAAGCAATTGAGCAAAAGTGAGGAATGTTCTAACTAACCCATTTGCAAGTTTGGCGTGTAAATTTTCTTCTTTCCAGGTTTCCAAGGAACCGATTGACAAGTTTCAACTTCAATACCTTTCCATGGATAGAAGGTTCACTTTGGCTGAAAAAGGTAGTGTTCTCAACGATCCTAGTTCGCCTATGCCAAAAGGTAAGCAAGGTATGAGTCTTGAAATTTTTAAAGCACCTCTGCCTTTTTCGATTGTTGATGGGTCCTTTGTTGATGATTTGGTCTTTAGAAAGAATCTAAACTTTGACGTGGCTACTTGTCATTCTTTGATTGATGATGACCCATTTGTTTTGTCTGAAGATAAAAAGATTCTTGCTTTTGAAAAATATTATTTTCTTGATGATATTAGTTGTTTGTCTTTAACTTGCAATAGAATACATGTTTTGGATCCGCAAGATGAAAGTCCATATAAAATGTTCATTCTCACTGATCATGTTGAAAAGGAATGGAAATGTATTGATGAATACGCCATTGGCAAGATTTTTGATGAAGAGCGAATAAATCAACACCAACAAAATCTGGAATTGTGTGATCAAAAGTTGACATATCATCTGCTTGGTTGTGTTGATCATGTGGATTATCTAATTTTTGGTGTGAAATTTCCCTGTTTTTGTAAATCTTTTCGATTGAAATTTAAAGGGTTTGCTTGTTTGAATTTGAGTATGTTAACACCCTCGTTGTTTAATTTGTGTAAATTGTTGGAGATAAAAGGACTCTTTTTGCCATTTGGATCGAGTAGTCAAAATCATGTCTTTAATCCTGGAGTTTGCTATTATGAATCATCCATGAAAGAAAGCAAGCATCATAAATTTTGTTTGAATGAATGTGTAAACAATCTTTGTTTGTATGATACTTTGTCTTTAAGTTTGAAAATGAGCCATGTGAATCTTGTTGGTTTGTTAAGTCAAAATCAAAATTTTGTTTTTGGAGGATGTTCTCAACTGTGGACTAAAAGATCCGAACATGTTTTGAATGATAATGATTTTGAGTTGCTTAGTGCTCTTTCTATGAAGTCGGTCATGAAATTGCCAAATCAAATTGAAATGGCAAGAGAAAATTTTGTCTTTGACCCCAGTGAACACCATTCTATATCATTGCCTAAGGTAATCGAACCATGGAAAGTTGACTTCCAAAACCATAGCTATCAAATGCCTTGTGATTTATGTTTGTTTCCATCGAAGAAAAAGGTAAGAACGATTTCTATTTTTGACCCCGGTATTGGATTATTTGTTCAAACTGTGAATCAAATCTCAAAAAGTTCCTTTGTGTTTAATCTTCATCGTTTCACTAATTCGTTTTATACTTTTAAAGGTGACAATGTGAAGTGGTACCCTCCTAAAGAGGGAAGGCATGCGAATGAGCTTCTTTTGATCCGAGTTAATTGTGGCTTTCAGAATCTTCAACGATTTTTAGCGAGTAGATGGCCCGATTTGGGGACAAATCGCTTTAAAGAGGGAGGGGATGATACGACCATGCCCCGGGCACACTTTTGGATCAGCTCCCTAAGCATTGTTTGCAAATCCATGCGAGCTGAATTAGTTCAATTTCATTTCGTTAAGCTCCGTTTAGCTCGTTTCCAGCTCACTCGAGCTCAAGTCAACTCACTCAAGCTCAATTCAGCTCAATTTTAACCCAATGAGCTTATTTTTAGCTTTCTTTAGCTTGCATTTATTTTGCTGAAAGTTCATGTATTTGAAGATTCATGGATCATATTTATGGGGGAAAATACATGGGACGTTTCATGCATGATTCATGCATTTTCAAGATGACCATTCAAGTATTTTAGGCACATTAATGCCTCATTCAGCTAAGGGAGATGTAGGATCGTTAAAGAGCTGCACATTCATGGAATTATGGAGATTCTTCAAGGCTAAGGATGCATGAATGCATCAAGTGAAGCATCATGATGGTTTGGCCAATTCATGTACCATCTTCAAGCATGAACTGGATTTTAATGCTATTTGTGTGAACATGTTAAATACCTGTGTGAACAGAATTTAAGTTAGTGTGAACAACATAGATGCCGAATATCAATAGGCATTTTAGGCTTATAAATAGCTTACTTGTTTATTGTAAAAGGTTACAGAATTTGATTATTGAAAACTTGATTGTGAGGTTTCCTCCTATCCTATTTCGTACGAGTCTCGTTCTGACTTATCTAGCTCGCTAGTGGCGTCAACCCGACTTCTTGAACTTATCACCATCCTGGTGTGGCGTTCATCCACCTTTTTATACCTTTGGTTCCTACCTCTCTATAGGTAACGGGTCAAGGTCCATCTTCGACTTCCATTAAACCCACCTTAAGCAATATAAGTCCCAGGGCAATACTTTACATAGTATTGAATCTTCTTTGCTTGAGTTCAATTTCCATTCCATTTTATCTATCTACTTAAACTTTATTTTCTTTGTTAAACCGAACCTATCCATTCTCCAAACCAAGCCATTTTTAAACCCTTTAAATTACTTCCCCTTAAAACAACTCCATAAAGTTATCTCCATTCGACATCAACCAATACTTCTCGTCGACGATCGGGCAACTTAAGTGAACTCGACTCCATCAACCGAGCCGGATCACATCATTTGGTATCAGAGCTTACAAAATGAGGAGCACCGACGTTCGTAGCTATCTCGAAAGATAGGTTTGTAAAAAAAAGTTTCAAAAACAAAATCAAAAAATCTCGAGTTGTAATTTTATTTTATTTTCTCTTTTCTTTATTGTATTTACCTTACTATTGTATTGGAGTATCACAAAAAAATCGAAATTAAAAAAAAAAGAAGTGAGCAAAAAAAAAAGAAAAAAGTAAAAAAAGAACAAAAAAAAGTGAAAAGTCTTGTGAGTTTTATTTCATCTCTTATTACTCCGATCATCAAGTTTCCCTTCCTACCATTATTTACCCATCCCAACGCCACACTTTAAACCAATTTTTTTCTTTATTTAGCCTACCCTACACCCGACGTTATCCCTTGTAACCCATTTTGAAACTGACCCTCAAGCAGCAAATTAAGTCTATCGAGACGAATTACGAATTTGTGAGACGAGGTTGAGTGGTAAAAGGCAAGAGAGCGTGAGTACATTAGAGTGAGCAAAAGCCTAAAAGAGAGCTCAAACACGAGAGTGAGTGAATTTTTCTTTTTGAGCGAATTTGTGAGGTTTGTGGTAAGGTATTTATTTTCTTTATTTTTTTTAGCATTTTCTTTTCCATTACTTAATCATGTCTCGAGAAACATTTTCTGAATCAGAATTCCAATATTTGATGCAAGAGATGCGTAGAATGGTGAAATCAAAATTTGATAAGTTGCATGATCGATTGGATCGAGTGGAGGAAAGAGCCCGATGGAAGCCAAACTCACTAAGTCAAGAGACGAAGACAAGATCATCACGAAAGCACACATCCAATGATTATTCGAGAAGAGATTCATACCATGATTCCTATTCAATGAGGAACTCAAGACGAAGCAAAGCAAGTTTTGAGTTTGAAGCTTTTCAAGGTGACGAACGAGAAATCACAAGTAGTCATTCGTATGCACCAAGGTATTCATCTGCCAAGAATCAATCTCGAAGAGGTGATCATTTTTTGTATGAAAGTCGATCCAATTATACCCAACAAGAGTCATTTAGTGCTGATTCATTTGTAACATCTCCATCCTATAATGAAGGAGCGAGGCAAAAAGAAAAAGAAATAAGAAGAAAAGAAAGACAAGAAATGTTGATGAGAGAAAATGAGCATATATGGAATGAAATCGAGAGACGAAAAAAAGAAATGAAAGAAAAGGAACAAGAAATCAAAAAAGTGAGAGAAAAAGAAAATGAAGAGAAAGAATTCGAAAAAGAAATTGAGATTGAACAAGAGTGCAAGCGAGAAAGAGAAATCGAAAGAAAAGAAGAAAAGATTGAAAAAGAAAAAGAAATCCAAAAAGAGAGCGAGGTCAAAAATAAAATTGAAAATGAGAGAGGAAATGAAAAGAGAAAAAAAGAAGTTGAGATTAGAAAAGAGTTTGAAAAAGAGAAGAGTGAAAAGGGAGAAAGGAATCGAGCAAAAGTGAGGAATGTTCTAACTAACCCATTTGCAAGTTTGGCGTGTAAATTTTCTTCTTTCCAGGTTTCCAAGGAACCGATTGACAAGTTTCAACTTCAATACCTTTCCATGGATAGAAGGTTCACTTTGGCTGAAAAAGGTAGTGTTCTCAACGATCCTAGTTCGCCTATGCCAAAAGGTAAGCAAGGTATGAGTCTTGAAATTTTTAAAGCACCTCTGCCTTTTTCGATTGTTGATGGGTCCTTTGTTGATGATTTGGTCTTTAGAAAGAATCTAAACTTTGACGTGGCTACTTGTCATTCTTTGATTGATGATGACCCATTTGTTTTATCTGATGATAAAAAGATTCTTGCTTTTGAAAAATATTATTTTCTTGATGATATTAGTTGTTTGTCTTTAACTTGCAATGGAATACATGTTTTGGATCCGCAAGATGAAAGTCCATATAAAATGTTCATTCTCACTGATCATGTTGAAAAGGAATGGAAATGTATTGATGAATACGCCATTGGCAAGATTTTTGATGAAGAGCGAATAAATCAACACCAACAAAATCTGGAATTGTGTGATCAAAAGTTGACATATCATCTGCTTGGTTGTGTTGATCATGTGGATTATCTAATTTTTGGTGTGAAATTTCCCTGTTTTTGTAAATCTTTTCGAATGAAATTTAAAGGGTTTGCTTGTTTGAATTTGAGTATGTTAACACCCTCGTTGTTTAATTTGTGTAAATTGTTGGAGATAAAAGGACTCTTTTTGCCATTTGGATCGAGTAGTCAAAATCATGTCTTTAATCCTGGAGTTTGCTATTATGAATCATCCATGAAAGAAAGCAAGCATCATAAATTTTGTTTGAATGAATGTGTAAACAATCTTTGTTTGTATGATACTTTGTCTTTAAGTTTGAAAATGAGCCATGTGAATCTTGTTGGTTTGTTAAGTCAAAATCAAAATTTTGTTTTCGGAGGATGTTCTCAACTGTGGACTAAAAGATCCGAACATGTTTTGAATGATAATGATTTTGAGTTGCTTAGTGCTCTTTCTATGAAGTCGGTCATGAAATTGCCAAATCAAATTGAAATGGCAAGAGAAAATTTTGTCTTTGACCCCAGTGAACACCATTCTATATCATTGCCTAAGGTAATCGAACCATGGAAAGTTGACTTCCAAAACCATAGCTATCAAATGCCTTGTGATTTATGTTTGTTTCCATCGAAGAAAAAGGTAAGAACGATTTCTATTTTTGACCCCGGTATTGGATTATTTGTTCAAACTGTGAATCAAATCTCAAAAAGTTCCTTTGTGTTTAATCTTCATCGTTTCACTAATTCGTTTTATACTTTTAAAGGTGACAATGTGAAGTGGTACCCTCCTAAAGAGGGAAGGCATGCGAATGAGCTTCTTTTGATCCGAGTTAATTGTGGCTTTCAGAATCTTCAACGATTTTTCGCGAGTAAATGGCCCGATTTAGGGACAAATCGCTTTAAAGAGGGAGGGGATGATACGACCATGCCCCGGGCACACTTTTGGATCAGCTCCCTAAGCATTGCTTGCAAATCCATGCGAGCTGAATTAGTTCAATTTCATTTCGTTAAGCTCCGTTTAGCTCGTTTCCAGCTCACTCGAGCTCAAGTCAACTCACTCAAGCTCAATTCAGCTCAATTTTAACCCAATGAGCTTATTTTTAGCTTTCTTTAGCTTGCATTTATTTTGCTGAAAGTTAATGTATTTGAAGATTCATGGATCATATTTATGGGGGAAAATACATGGGACGTTTCATGCATGATTCATGCATTTTCAAGATGACCATTCAAGTATTTTAGGCACATTAATGCCTCATTCAGCCAAGGGAGATGTAGGATCATTAAAGAGCTGCACATTCATGGAATTATGGAGATTCTTCAAGGCTAAGGATGCATGAATGCATCAAGTGAAGCATCATGATGGTTCAGCCAATTCATGTACCATCTTCAAGCATGAACTGGATTTTAATGCTATTTGTGTGAACATGTTAAATACCTGTGTGAACAGAATTTAAGTTAGTGTGAACAACATAGATGCCGAATATCAATAGGCATTTTAGGCTTATAAATAGCTTACTTGTTTATTGTAAAAGGTTACAGAATTTGATTATTGAAAACTTGATTGTGAGGTTTCCTCCTATCCTATTTCGTACGAGTCTCGTTCTGACTTATCTAGCTCGCTAGTGGCGTCAACCCACTTCTTGAACTTATCACCATCCTGGTGTGGCGTTCATCCACCTTTTTATACCTTTGGTTCCTACCTCTCTATAGGTACGGGTCAAGGTCCATCTTCGACTTCCATTAAACCCACCTTAAGCAATATAAGTCCCGAGGCAATACTTTACATAGTATTGAATCGTTCTTCGCTTGAGTTCAATTTCCATTCCATTTTATCTATCTACTTAAACTTTATTTTCTTTGTTAAACCGAACCTATCCATTCTCCAAACCAAGCCATTTTTGAACCCTTTAAATTACTTCCGCTTAAAACAACTCCATAAAGTTATCTCCATTCGACATCAACCAATACTTCTCGTCGACGATCGGGCAACTTAAGTGAACTTGACTCCATCAACCGAGCCGGATCACATCACGTAACGTAAAAAAAAGTAAAAAAAATCAAAAAAAATTGAGTTGGAATTTAATTTTTTTCTCTTCCTTGTATTTTGTTTACTATTGTATTGGATTTAAAAAAAAGAGAAGAAATTCAGAAAAAAATTTTAAAAAAAAGGAAAAAAAAAAGAAGTGACAAAAAAATCGAGTTAAAAAAAGAAGAAAGAAAAAAAGTGAAAAGTCTTGCGAGTTTTTATCATTATCACTTATTACTCCGATCATCAAGTTTCCCTTCCTACCATTATTTACCCATCCCAACGCCACACTTTAAACCAATTTTCTTCTTTATTCAGCCTACCCTACACCCGACATTATCCCTTGTAACCAATTTGAAACCGACCCTCAAGCAGCAAATTAAGTCTACCGAGACAAATCACGAAATTGTGAGAAGAGGTTGAGTGGAAAAAGGCACGAGTGAAATTACATCAAAGAAAAAGCCAAAATTTGAATGTAAACACGAGTGCGAGTGAAAATCATTATTTCCTTTTCGAGCGAATTTGTGAGGTTTGTGGTAAGGTATTTATTTTCTTTATTATTTTTTTAACATCTTCTTGTCATTACTTAATCATGTCTCGAGAAACATTTCCCGAATCAGAATTCCAATGTTTGATGCAAGAGATGCATAGAATGGTGAAATCAAAATTTGATAAATTGCATGATCGGTTGGATCGAGTGGAGGAAAGAGCCCGATGGAAGCCAAACTCACCGGGTGAAGAGATGGAGACAAGATCATCACGAAGGCACACATCCATTGATTTTTTGGGAAGAGATTCATACCATGATTCCTATTCAACGAGGAACTCAAGACGAAGCAAAGCAAGTTTTGAGTTTAAAGCTTTCCGAGGTGACGAACGAGAAATCACAAGTAGTCCTTCGTATGCACCGAGGTATTCGTCCGCCAAGAATCAATCTCGAAGAGGTGATCATTTTTTGTATGAAAGTCGTTCCAATTATACCCAACGAGAGTCATTTCGTGCTGATTCATTTGTAACATCTCCATCCTATAATGAAAGAGCGAGGCAAAAAGAAAAAGAAATAAGAAGAAAGGAAAGACAAGAAATGTTGATGAGAGAAAATGAGCATATATGGAATGAAATCGAGAGACGAAAAAAAGAAATGAAAGAAAAGGAACAAGAAATTGAAAAAGAGAGTGAGATTGAAGAAAGAAACGAGAGTGTAAAAGAAACGAGTGTCATGGAAAAAGAAATTGAGATTGAAAAAGGATGTGAAAAAGAGAAAGAAATCGGAAAAGAAATTGAGATTGAACAAAAGTGTGAGGAAAAAGAGAAAATTGAAAAAGAAAGAAAAGACAATGAGTTAGAAAAAAAACGAGAGAAAAGGAGGCAAAAGTGCAAGAAAAAGTGAGGAATCTGTTTACTAAACCACATGAGAATTTGTCTTGTTTTGTTTCCTCTTTTCAGGTCTCCGGAAGGCCAAGTGACGATAATTTTCAACTCCAATACCTCTCGAAGGAGAGAAGGTTCATTTTGGCTGAAAAAGGTAATGTTCTCAACGATCCTAGTTCGCCTATGCCAAAAGGTAAGCAAGGTATGAATGTTGAAAATTTTAAAGCACTTCTGCCTTACTCGATTGTTGATGGACACACTGTTGATGATTTGGTCTTTAGAAAGAATCTGAACTTTGACGTGGCTATTTGTCATTCTTTGATTGATGATGATCCATTTGTTTTGTCTAATGATAAGAAGATTCTTGCTTTTGAAAAATATCATTTTGATGGTATTGGTTGTTTATCTTTAACTTGCAATGGAATGCATGTTTTGGATGCGCAAGATGAAAGTCCATATAAAATGTTCATTCTCACTGATCATGTTGAAAAGGAATGGAAATGTATTGATGAATACGCCATTGGCAAGATTTTTGATGAAGAGCGAATAAATCAGCACCAACAAAATCTGGAATTGTGTGATCAAAAGTTAACATATCATCTGCTTGGTTGTGTTGATCATGTGGATTATCTAATTTTTGGTGTGAAATTTCCATGTTTTTGTAAATCTTTTCGAATGAAATTTAAAGGGTTTGCTTGTTTGAATTTGAGTATGTTAACACCCTCGTTGTTTAGTTTGTGTAAATTGTTGGAGATAAAAGGACTCTTTTTGCCATTTGGATCGAGTAGTCAAAATCATGTCTTTAATCCTGGAGTTTGCTATTATGAATCATCCATGAAAGAAAGCAAGCATCGTAAAATTTGTTTGAATGAATGTGTAAACAATCTTTGTTTGTATGATACTTTGTCTTTAAGTTTGAAAATGAGCCATGTGAATCTTGTTGGTTTGTTAAGTCAAAATCAAAATTTTGTTTTCGGAGGATGTTCTCAACTGTGGACTAAAAGATCCGAACATGTTTTGAATGATAATGATTTTGAGTTGCTTAGTGCTCTTTCTATGAAGTCGGTCATGAAATTGCCAAATCAAATTGAAATGGCAAGAGAAAATTTTGTCTTTGACCCCGGTGAACACCATTCTATATCATTGCCTAAGGTAATCGAACCATGGAAAGTTGGCTTCCAAAACCATAGCTATCAAATGCCTTGTGATTTATGTTTGTTTCCATCGAAGAAAAAGGTAAGAACGATTTCTATTTTCGACCCCGGTATTGGATTATTTGTTCAAACTATGAATCAAATCTCAAAAAGTTCCTTTGTGTTTAATCTTCATCGTGTCACTAATTCGTTTTATTCTTTTAAAGGTGACAATGTGAAGTGGTACCCTCCTAAAGAGGGAAGGCATGCGAATGAGCTTCTTTTGATCCGAGTTAATTGTGGCTTTCAGAATCTTCAACGATTTTTCGCGAATAAATGGCCCGATTTGGGGACAAATCGCTTTAAAGAGGGAGGGGATGATACGACCATGCCCCGGGCACACTTTTGGATCAGCTCCCTAAGCATTGTTTGCAAATCCATGCGAGCTGAATTAGTTCAATTTCATTTCGTTAAGCTCCGGTTAGCTCGTTTCCAGCTCACTCGAGCTCAAGTCAACTCACTCAAGCTCAATTCAGCTCAATCTTAACCCAATGAGCTTATTTTTAGCTTTCTTTAGCTTGCATTTATTTTGCTGAAATAAACCATTTAATTTGTCATTAGTTAAATTAGTTGTTTATCTTAAGTTAGTTAATTTGTTAAAATCTGGACAAATAATTAATTAAGTGTTTTAATTATATCTAAATTAAATACTTAATTAATTATGATGTTTTAAATATGTCTAAAATTGTTAATATGTATGGCCAAATTTAATGTGCAAATTATTGAGTTCATATGCTGCTAATTTAATGTGTTTGAAATGCATTTAACTTGCTGATTTAATTTGCTGCAGGTTCATGAACGGATTGGTGCAATGTATGGGAGTGTGCATGCACAATTGAGGTTCAATGGATGGCATTTAAAGGAGCACATGCATTTGGGACGTTCATGCAAGAGGGAGTTGCTAAAAGTTCATGTATTTGAAGATTCATGGATCATATTTATGGGGGAAAATACATGGGACGTTTCATGCATGATTCATGCATTTTCAAGATGACCATTCAAGTATTTTAGGCACATTAATGCCTCATTCAGCCAAGGGAGATGTAGGATCATTAAAGAGCTGCACATTCATGGAATTATGGAGATTCTTCAAGGCTAAGGATGCATGAATGCATCAAGTGAAGCATCATGATGGTTCGGCCAATTCATGTACCATCTTCAAGCATGAACTGGATTTTAATGCTATTTGTGTGAACATGTTAAATACCTGTGTGAACAGAATTTAAGTTAGTGTGAACAACATAGATGCCGAATATCAATAGGAATTTTAGGCTTATAAATAGCTTACTTGTTTATTGTAAAAGGTTACAGAATTTGATTATTGAAAACTTGATTGTGAGGTTTCCTCCTATCCTATTTCGTATGAGTCTCGTTCTGACTTATCTAGCTCTCTAGTGGCGTCAACCCGACTTCTTGAACTTATCACCATCCTGGTGTGGCATTCATCCACCTTTTTATACCTTTGGTTCCTACCTCTCTATAGGTAACGGGTCAAGGTCCATCTTCGACTTCCATTAAACCCACCTTAAGCAATATAAGTCCCGGGGCAATACTTTACATAGTATTGAATCGTTCTTCGCTTGAGTTCAATTTCCATTCCATTTTATCTATCTACTTAAACTTTATTTTCTTTGTTAAACCGAACCTATCCATTCTCCAAACCAAGCCATTTTTGAACCCTTTAAATTACTTTCGCTTAAAACAACTCCATAAAGTTATCTCCATTCGACATCAACCAATACTTCTCGTCGACGATCGGGCAACTTAAGTGAACTCGACTCCATCAACCGAGCCGGATCACATCAGCTGTTGTTTGGGGAATTTCCAAGTGACCATTCGGCCAAAGCATGTCTGTTGCTTAATTAACCAAGGTTGACGTTTCATACTCCCAAGAAGCATTTAGGAGCTGTTTTGTGTGCCCAAAACGTCAATAAAAATGGTCAAGCTGTTCAACTCACAAGGAGGCTTCATTAAGGTGCATTCAACTTCATTGGCCAAACCAAGACCCCTTATTCAGCTCACCAATACTTCCATTAATGTCCAGCTGAATGGATTACATCTAGAAGCTGTCCAATTGACCTCTTCATGCATGAAGCTTCCCAAAAATGTCTTAGGAAGGTTGCTGGAAATTTCTAGTCTCTTTTGTTTTAATTTTGGCTGACCATTCAGCATCTTATTAGTCCATTCGGCTACCTTAGGAATTTAGCTATAAATAGCTTGCTTTGTATTCGTTTTAAGGTTAGACAATATACTTTTAAACTTTATATGAAATCTGATTACTTTGTGAGTTTATTTTCAACTCTCATTGTTCTCCAAAGACTCGTCTGACTTATCAAGTAACCCTTGTGGCGTCAACCCGCCTTTCTATCCGAACTTATCACTTTAATCCCGAAAGTGTGGCGTTCGATTCGTACTGAGGTTCCTATCATTTTTGATAGCGGGTCGAAGTTTCTATCCACTTAACAAACCTTCCATTGACACCTTACCAACCTAAGCATTCTCATAAGTTACGGGTTAACACACTACTATTGTGTTAGTTCGGCTTTTGAATCCTTAGCCAAATTACATCCATTGTCTTCTAATTCATTTCCTAAACCAACAAAACTCTTTTGAGCCTAAATAATTTATTTTCTTCTAGCCTATTTTGTAAAGCTTTCAAATTACTCCAATTCACGATCGGGCACATCTACGACTCGACTCTCCTTCCCGAGCCGGGGCGTATCAAGAGATGTTCTCGTTGCTGCTCGCTCTTTGGTTTTTCCAAAGATGATTGTCCACGATCATGAAAATCATCATCCATTCTAGGGACACGTTGAGGGCTGCACCTATAGGGCTGGTTATCCCTATCTTCCTTAATTGGATCTCGATATTGATGTTTTTTATTCACTCGTACCTCATTCAAAGTAGTATTCAATGCTTGAAGTGTAGCATTTATTTGTGTGATTGCAGCAGTATGTCCATCTAACTGTTGTTGGACTTTCATAAGTGTATCATTATTTTCACCTTTAGACATCTTCAAAACCTGTAAAAAATAAACACTCAACACTCAAAAATAAAAGTTAGCAAACCTCACCATTAATCACTCAAAAAGAAAAATCAAATTCTCAATGAGGTCGAATTCAATCTTGTGAGTTCTTTATCAGAGTTTATATCAACCAATTAGAGAGTGTGAACCAAACTACCAAAGAATCCTAATTTGCACTAGGATGCCAAAAACTGACGAGACACCAAGTGATTCGTGTTGCACCGAGGAAGGAGTTGTGCACACGTGTAAATCCTACTAACACAAGAAACAAGAAGGTGTTGGATAACGTAACGGAAGAATAAAAGCAAACAAATGAAAACCTACAGCTAAGAATCAATAAAAATAGCTGAAAACAGAAAACCCGAAAAACTGCAGAGTAACTTGAAAACTTTGTTCGAGGTGTTCCCGATCTCTAAAAATCACGAAATTAAGTCTGGAATGTCCTTAAATATTGAATTTTTGATCTGGAAATTTTGGGCACCAAATTCAACCCGCTGAATCTTTTTTTAAATTTTTATTGAATTTCGTATTTTTTTTATTTTTTTGACTTTTTTGACTGATTTTTTTGCTGGAATAATTTTTTTATATTCAATCACAGTGCCAAAAACATGTATGTAAAATTTCAGATCAATCGGACAACGTTTACCCACTCAAATGAATTTTTTTGAACAATTTTTCTGGGTAAAACTGCTGTTTGTGCTTTAAAAAAATAGAGATCAGTTTAGAAATCAACCAAGAACACCCAAAACGCCCAAAATCTGATACCAAATGATAGAGGAATGCGCACAGACCAAGATCGAGTCGTCAAGTCACGGGAAACTCCTACGAAAGCTCTAAACGAACAGATCTGAAAATTAAAACAAAGAACAAGATTAAAAGCAAATCTGAATTGAATTGAAATTCCCCAAATTCAATTAAATGAGCAGCAAGAAACAAAGAAATAGAGTAAGCGAATCACACGGAATTGAAAGTATGGAAAGGATGCGAATCTGCCAAGGGATTGATTCGGCCAAGAATGCCTAATTTCCAGCAATCAATTGATCCCCAAATTGAAAGAGATCCAATCGGCCAAACCTTAGGAATTGGGGATTTTTGGGTTCGAATGGGTGCTGCCAATAGGAGAACAACTTAAACGATGAGATCTTGAGTTTAATCAATGCTGGAAAACAAACAAGAACAGCAAAATATTAGATGAGAAATCGGCACAAGTATAAGCAAAGAAAAGTAAAGAAAGAAATCGAAAACAACAAGAATTAAAGGATAAGTCCTAAAGATCCTTGAAATCCCGAAAGATTTCACAAATCTCTTCAAACGGCTCTAATCTCCCCTCCAAAGAATATCGATGGAAAGAAGAAGGTTGAAGATGGCTCCCACAATCAAAAGATTGTTAAAACAACTTCTAAAGAAAACTCAAGAGAGAATTCTTGGAGAAAACCCCAAAGAAAATTCTGCACTCAACAAATCTAAAATTTGATAGAAAAAATAATAATAAGATGTTTATAAAGGGTGGCTGGCCAATGCTTATATAGGCCTCCAACAAATCCTAATCTAATTAGAAAATTTAAAAAAATTTAAACTTAATTAAAAAAACAAAGGAAAATTCGGCCATGCATCTTATTGGGCTGTTTTGGGCTGAATTTAACATGTGATATTCCTAAAACTTAAAAATTAACTTAAACAACTAAAATGTTTACAAATTGGGCCCTTTGACATTTTGGCCTGATTTTCAACTAAATATGTATGGATTTCTTGATTGGGCTGAGAATTTGCTTATTAGGCCACGCCTTTAAGAATTTGGGCTTGTGATCCATCTCCTACCGAAATTGGGTCGTTGACGCTTGTAATGGAGATCCAACGCGCTTTGGCTGCAAGATTCAGTTTCTTGGACCAAGATTTCCAAGATTTGAAATCTTGATTTTCTTGATTCTTGAAATCGCTCCGAACAGCAAAATTGGGCCAAGATTCGATTTCTTGATTTTCTTGATTTGAGCCCATCACCTTCTTAAGCTTGGGTTGGGCCTTTGTGACTCGTATCAAGGTTCATTGTATTTGGCCGAAACATGCATGGCACTCCCAAATGAATATTCAGCCGAATTTGCCATCCTTAAACCTCCACATGCAGCTCATTTTAAGTGTTCACATGAAGGACTATTCAGCTGATGATGTTCACACATATTTGACTCTTAAAAATTGACTTTTCACACTTGTGTGGCTGTTCAAAAACTATCTTTAATGTTCCTATCTTTTCAGCCAACAAGTGCTAATTTAATGAGTAATTTAAGAGCAAGGCCGAACCTGGACAAGACCATTTGATACGAACTCGTCTCGTGATGTTTTGAGTCGTATGTGTTGCCCAATCGTGAATTGAGTAAGGATGGGTTCGTTTCGGTTTTAAAATGAAACAAAATAGAGATAATGGCTTCAAACAAAGGTAATAAACAAAATAAAGAGGAAACAATAACAAATTAATTGGCTAAGACCAAAAATGAACCAACAATAACGAATTGTTGACCCGAATCTCAAAATGGTCTTTTTGGTGTTTTTCGGTTAAAGGAAACAGGAAAGGAACCTTGACCCACTATCAACTATGATAGGAACCAAAGGTATATTGAACGCCACACCAAAGGTGATAAGTTCAGCAACAAAGAAAAGATGGACGCCACAAGCAATGCTTGATAAGTCAAATCAATTCCGAAAGAACAAAGAGAATTGGATAGCTCACAATTCAAATATTTCATCTATATTCAGCAAAAAAGTTCTCCTCTCTATGGCTGATTACATCTATTTATAATGCTAAAACAAGGTAACCGAATGGTCAAAAACATCCACTTAATGTGCCATAAAAACTGATGTCTTTTCTTATTCTTTGAACCAAATAACTCCTTCCATAAAATCACTTTAATTCAGCTGATTTGAATCTCTTTAATGGCTTAGAAAATGACTCTTGAGTTGTCCTTGGCTGGTTGAATAGACACCATCTCTGATACGGGGTTGCGCGCGGACCAAGATCGAGTTGCCAAGTCACGAGAAACTCCTACGAAAACCCCAAAACAATTAGATCTGAAACGAAACAGAAAATTAAAAGATTAGATTTTTGAATTTTCAGATCTGAAATAAAATCCCCAAATCAGCAAAGAATCAAATTGAGAATAGAAATAAGTGTTAGGGTTCTTGAAACCCTCAAGGAGATTGTGATTCTGCCCAATTGAACACCAAGATAGTTTTCCCCAAATTTCGACAATCTAATTTCATCCAAAAAGAGTATGGAAAAACCCTAGAAATTGGGGATTTTTGGGCTGATTCTTTAAGATAGAAAAAGGCTGAAAACACAATAAGAACAGAAAATAGATTAGATAATGATTCAGCACAAGTAGAAATAAAGAAAGAATTGACAGTAAGAAATTAAAAGATAAGTCCTAAGAAGCCTTGAAATCTCGAAAGATCTCACAACTCCCTTCAAATGGCTCTAATCTCCCCTCCAAAGAATATCAATGGCAAGAAGAAGGTTGAAGATGGCTCCCACAATCAAAAAGATTGTTAAAACAACTTCTAAAGAAAACTCAAGAGAAAATCCTTGAAGAACTCAAAGAGAATTTTCACTCAAATCAAATCTGAAATTTTCAATGTAATTGTAATGTAATGTAGGGTGGCTGGCCAAGCCATATAAATAGGCCTTTCAAATGTTTTCCTAATTTAATTAGAACACTAAAACTACAACTAAAAAAAAACTCCTAATTATTTTAATATGGAAATTCGGCCAAGGGTCTTTTATTTGGGACTCTTGGATAAACATTTAAACTAAGTAAAATAAATAAATAAATAAATAAAAATAAAACTTTACAACTTGGGCCACTTTGACAATTTGGCCTGATTTTCAACTAAGTATGGGTGGATTTCTTGATTGGGCTTGGAATCTTCTTATTGGGCCTTGCCCTCAAGAATTTGGGCTTGTGATCCATCTCCTACCGAAATTGAATCGTTGATGCTCGTAATGGAGATCCAATGCGCTTTGGCTGCAAGATTTGGTGTCTTGGACCAAGATTCCCAATATTTGAAATCTTGATTTTCCCTTTCTTTTGTGTACGCATCTAAGGCCTTACTAACAAACTCCTGGATGGTCCCATTTAGTTTGGAACGCATTTGTCGGGCCTTTGATCTCGTATCATTCCCCCCTTCCTCAAAAAGATTCGACCTCGAATCTGAAAAATCAAATGGGGACAAGTCAGCCACATTAAAAGTAGAACTTACATTGTACTCACCAGGTAGATCAATTTTATAGGCATTATCGTTGATCCTCTCGAGTACTTGGAAAGGCCCATCGCCCCTTGGGTCCAACTTGGTCTTTCTTCTTGCAGGAAATCGTTCTTTCCTCATATGGACCCAAACCCAATCTCCGGGTTCTAGGACAACCCGTTTGCGCCCCTTGTTTGCTTTGTTGGTGTTGGCATCATATGTTTTGGCTATTCGTTGCCTAGCCTGCTCATGTAAGGATTTCACCAACTCAGCTTTCTGTTCACCATCTAAATTAACAATGTGTTCAAGTGGTAATGGCGCAAGATCAAGTACTGTTAGTGGGTTAAAACCATAAACAAGTTCAAATGGAGAATAACCAGTTGTAGAATGAATAGATCTATTATATGCAAATTCAACAAACGGTAGGCATTCTTCCCAATTTCTAATGTTCTTTCCCACAACAGATCGTAATAAAGTCCCTAAGATCCGATTAACTACTTCGGTTTGGCCATCAGTTTGGGGGTGACATGTAGTGGAATAAAGTAATTTAGTACCAAGCTTACCCCACAATACTTTCCAAAAGTGGCTAAGAAATTTGACATCTCTGTCAGAAGCAATTGTTTTAGGGATGCCATGAAGTCTTACCACCTCTTTAAAGAATAAGTCTGCTATATGTGTAGCATCATCTGTTTTGTGACAAGAAATAAAATGTGCCATCTTTGAGAACCTGTCAACAACAACAAATATACTATCTCTTCCTTTCTTATTTCGAGGCAAACCTAGAATAAAGTCCATGGATAAATCTACCCAAGGTGAAGTAGGAATCGGTAAAGGAGTGTAAAGGCCATGAGGCATTACCTTAGATTTTGCTTGTTTGCATGTAATGCACTTGGAACATACCTTTTCCACATCCTTCTTCATATGTGGCCAATGGAAGTGTTCTTGCAATATGTCTAGTGTTTTGGCCACTCCAAAATGTCCCATTAATCCCCCACTATGGGCTTCATGAATCAACAATTCTCTCATGGAACACTTTGGTATGCATAACCTGTTTAAACGAAAAAGAAAGCCATCTACAAGATAAAATTTTTCAAAAGCAGTATGTCCACAATTCTTATAGATATGGCTGAAATCAGTATCATCATCATATAACTCTTTAATATGTTCAAACCCTAAGACTTTAGCATTCAATGTAGTTATTAAAGTATATCGTCTAGACAAAGCATCTGCGACTACATTATCTTTACCTGTTTTATATTGAATCACATAAGGGAATGTTTCAATGAATTCTACCCATCGGGCATGTCTTTTACTCAACTTACCTTGTCCCTTTAACCATTTAAGAGACTCATGATCTGTATGTATGACAAACTCATTAGGCAGCAAATAATGTTGCCATACTTGAAGTGCACGAACTAATGCCAATAGTTCTTTGTCATAAGTCGAGTAATTTAACTGTGCACCGTTCAATTTCTCACTAAAATAAGCAATAGGTTGCTTATCTTGCATTAAAATGGCGCCGATTCCAATTCCTGAAGCATCACACTCAAGTTCAAAAGTTTTAGCAAAATCAGGTAATTTAAGCAAAGGAGCAGAACATAACTTAGCTTTTAGAGTTTGAAAAGCTTTTTCTTGGGTTTCACCCCATTTGAAACCCACTGATTTCTTTATAACTTCAGTCAATGGGGTAGCAATAGTAGAGAAATCTTTCACAAATTGTCTATAAAAACTGGCTAAACCATGGAAAGATCTCACCTCAGTTACCGATTTAGGAGTCGGCCACTCCTTAATTGCCTTAACTTTGTCCTCGTCGACATGAATACCTTGAGCACTAACTATGAAACCTAAGAATATTAGTTTATCACAACAGAATGTGCATTTATCAAGGTTGGCAAATAATCTTTCAGTTCGTAGAATATCCAAAACGGTTCGAACATGGAAAACATGATCATCTAATGACTTTGAGTAAATTAAAATATCATCAAAGTAAACTACTACAAATTTACCCAAATGTAGCCTCAAAACATGATTCATTAATCTCATAAATGTACTAGGTGCATTAGTAAGGCCGAAAGGCATAACTAACCATTCATACAATCCAAATTTTGTTTTAAAGGCTGTTTTCCATTCATCCCCTTCCCTCATTCGAATTTGATGATAACCACTTTTTAAATCAATTTTTGTAAATATTATTGAACCATGTAATTCATCAAACATATCATCAAGTCTAGGGATTGGGTGTCGATACTTTACCGTTATCTTGTTGATTGGGCGACAATCAACACACATATGAAACGTACCATCTTTCTTTGGCACCAATAAGACAGGAACAGCACAAGGACTTAGGCTCTTACGAATGTACCCTTTGTCTAGTAATTCCTCCACTTGCCTTTGCAATTCCTTTGTCTCCTCGGGATTGCATCTATAGGCTGGTCGATTTGGGATTGAAGCTCCGGGTACTAAGTCAATTTGATGTTCTATCCCTCGTAAAGGTGGTAAACCTTTAGGGGCCTCACTAAAAACATCCTCATAATCCTGCAAAAGAGATTGAAACACACTAGGCAAATTTTCGTTAATGTTAGATAAAGATAAATAATTTTGCCTAAACCTCACAAGGATACAAGGCTGTTTATTAAGTAGGGCTCTCTTCACATCTTTTTTTGTTGCCAAAAGATTTTTTCCGCTCATTTACCACTAGAGGATTCACTCACCTTTGGGCTTTTTAAATTTTGACTTTTTCCACTACTATTAGCCTCTTTTCTCTCTGTCTTTTGTACTTGCTCTTTCTCCCTTACCCCCTCACAAAATTTTATCATCCTCAATTGATCTTTATATACATCAGTAGGATTTAAAGGAGCAAAAGTGAATTTCTTGCCTTTAAATACAAGGGAGTATCGATTAAGTTTACCTTGGTGTGTAACATCGTGATCAAATTGCCAAGGTCGTCCAAGGAGCAAGTGTGCCGCATGCATGGGGACTACATCACACCATACGTCATCCTCATAATTGCCGAGTTTAAAAGTGACCAAGGACTGTTTCGTAACTTTAACTTCGGAACATTCATTAAGCCACTGAAGGTGATATGGCTTAGGGTGTTTGGTACAAGGCAACTTTAAAGAATCCACCAAATAACTACTCACTACATTCGAGCAACTACCACTATCAATAATGAGTGAACATAAGTTACCTTTAATAAAACACCGAGAATGGAAAATATTGGCCCTTTGGCTATCATCATCTTTCATCTGAATGTTAAGGGTTCGACGAACTACAAGGCATTGAAAATTAGCAAAGTCCCCTTCCTTTGGTGGTTCGACCAACTCGTCGCCATTAACACTGTCATCCACAAGGTCTGGCATATCTGGATCTGTATTATCAGAGTCGGAAGTGTACTCACCGTTATCTTTTAGAAGAAGTAATCTCGTGTTAGGGCATTCTCTACTATAATGACCACGCCCTTTGCACTTAAAGCATTCAATCTCACGAGTCCTCTTCGCACTCGAATCACCTAAATTGGGTTGCTTAGAAGGTGTTTGCGTTTTAGCAGGAGCCCCTTTTTTCCAATCTGATTGTTTACTTCCATTACTCAAAGAAGACTTGTTAGTAACAAAAGGTGATTTTGAACTCTTAAAATCAGAATTGGAATTGTTACCTCGATAATATTGTGAAGTAGAGAAGGACCCAAACCTTTGTTCCTTTAATTGTTGCTCGATCTCAATGGCTTTGTGAACTGCTTCTTCCAAATCAATGTAAGTTTGTAGCCTCAATGTATTAGCTATCGGCCTGTTCAAACCATCAATGAATCGAACCATAGTTGTTTCTTCATCTTCCTCCACATTAGCTCTCTGAATGAGCATCTCCATCTCTTTAAAATATTCATCCACCGTCCTACTACCTTGGATAAGTCTTCTCAACTTTGTTTTAATTTCTCTATAGTAGTGAGGTGGAATAAACCTTTTACGCATAATCTGTTTCAACTCATCCCATGTCGAAATCTCACCTTCATAATTCCGATGGCGATTTACCCCAAGTTGAGTCCACCAACTTAATGCATAATCAGAAAATTCCAATGTTGCTAATGCTACCTTTTCATCATCCGGACATTTATAATACCGAAACATGAGTTCAATCTTAGATTCCCATTCACAATAAGTGTCAGGATCATTCTTACCACGAAATTGGGGAATTGTGAATTTCGGTTTTGCCAAAGAAGGTTGTCCACGATCATGAGAATCGTCATCCATTCTAGGGACACGTCGAGGGCCGCGCCTATGGGGCTGGTTATTCCTATCTTCCCTGATTGGATCTTGATATTGAAGTTCTTGATTCATTCGTACCTCATTCAAAGTAGTATTCAATGCTTGAAGGGTAGCATTTATTTGTGTGATTGCAACAGTGTGTCCTTCTAACTGTTGTTGGACTTCCATAAGTGTATCATTATTATCACCTTTAGACATCTTCAAAACCTGTAAAAAATAAACACTCAACACTCAAAAATAAAAGTTAGCAAACCTCACCATTAATCACTAAAAAGAAAAATCAAATTCTCAATGAGGTCGAATTCAATCTTGTGAGTTCTTTATCAGAGTTTATATCAACCAATTAGAGAGTGTGAACCAAACTACCAAAGAATCCTAATTGCACTAGGATGCCAAAAACTGACGAGACACCAATGATTCGTGTTGCACCGAGGAAGAAGTTGTGCACACGTTAAATCCTACTAACACAAGAAACAAGAAGGTGTTAGATAACGTAAAGGAAGAATAAAGGTAAACAAATGAAAACCTACAGCTAAGAATCAATAAAAATTGCTGAAAACAGAAAACCCGAAAAACTGTGGAGTAACTTGACAACTTCGTTCGAGGTGTTCCGATCTCTAAAAATCACGAAATTAAATCTGGAGTGTCCTTATATATTGAATTTTGATCTGGAAATTTTGGGCACCAAATTCAACCCGCTGAATCTTTTTTTAAATTTTTATTGAATTTCATCTTTTTTGATTTTTTTGACTTTTTGACTGATTTTTTTGCGGGAATAATTTTTTTATATTCAATCACAGTGCCAAAAACATGTATGTAAAATTTCAGATCAATCGGACAACGTTTACCCACTCAAATGAATTTTTTTTGAACAATTTTTCTGGGTAAAACTGCTGTTTATGCTTTAAAAAATAGAAATCAGTTTAGAAATCAACCAAGAACACCCAAAACGCCCAAAATCTGATACCAAATGATACGGGGTTGCGCGCGGACCAAGATCGAGTTGCCAAGTCACGAGAAACTCCTACGAAAACCCCAAACAATTAGATCTGAAACGAAACAGAAAATTAAAAGATTAGATTTTTGAATTTTCAGATCTGAAATAAAATCCCCAAATCAGCAAAGAATCAAATTGAGAATAGAAATAAGTGTTAGGGTTCTTGAAACCCTCAAGGAGATTGTGATTCTGCCCAATTGAACACCAAGATAGTTTTCCCCAAATTTCGACAATCTAATTTCATCCAAAAAGAGTATGGAAAAACCCTAGAAATTGGGGATTTTGGGCTGATTCTTTAAGATAGAAAAAGGCTGAAAACACAATAAGAACAGAAAATAGATTAGATAATGATTCAGCACAAGTAGAAATAAAGAAAGAATTGACAGTAAGAAATTAAAAGATAAGTCCTAAGAAGCCTTGAAATCTCGAAAGATCTCACAACTCCCTTCAAATGGCTCTAATCTCCCCTCCAAAGAATATCAATGGCAAGAAGAAGGTTGAAGATGGCTCCCACAATCAAAAAGATTGTTAAAACAACTTCTAAAGAAAACTCAAGAGAAAATCCTTGAAGAACTCAAAGAGAATTTTCACTCAAATCAAATCTGAAATTTTCAATGTAATTGTAATGTAATGTAGGGTGGCTGGCCAAGCCATATAAATAGGCCTTTCAAATGTTTTCCTAATTTAATTAGAACACTAAAACTACAACTAAAAAAAACTCCTAATTATTTTAATATGGAAATTCGGCCAAGGGTCTTTTATTTGGGACTCTTGGATAAACATTTAAACTAAGTAAAATAAATAAATAAATAAATAAAAATAAAACTTTACAACTTGGGCCACTTTGACAATTTGGCCTGATTTTCAACTAAGTATGGGTGGATTTCTTGATTGGGCTTGGAATCTTCTTATTGGGCCTTGCCTCAAGAATTGGGCTTGTGATCCATCTCCTACCGAAATTGAATCGTTGATGCTCGTAATGGAGATCCAATGCCTTTGGCTGCAAGATTTGGTGTCTTGGACCAAGATTCCCAATATTGAAATCTTGATTTTCCCTTTCTTTTGTGTACGCATCTAAGGCCTTACTAACAAACTCCTGGATAG
>NC_053449.1:30679666-30745991 GCF_007990345.1 Gossypium hirsutum
CATACATCCTGCAAAGAGATTGAAACACACTAGGCAAATTTTCGTTATGTTAGATAAAGATAATAATTTTGCCTAAACCTCACAAGGATACAAGGCTGTTTATTAAGTAGGGCTCTCTTCACATCTTTTTTTGTTGCCAAAAGATTTTTTCCGCTCATTTTACCACTAGAGGATTCACTCACCTTTGGGCTTTTTAAATTTTGACTTTTTCCACTACTATTAGCCTCTTTTCTCTCTGTCTTTTGTACTTGCTCTTTCTCCTTACCCCCTCACAAAATTTATCATCCTCAATTGATCTTATATACATCAGTAGGATTTAAAGGAGCAAAAGTGAATTTCTTGCCTTTAAATACAAGGGAGTATCGATTAAGTTTACCTTGGTGTGTAACATCGTGATCAAATTGCCAAGGTCGTCCAAGGAGCAAGTGTGCCGCATGCATGGGGACTAATCACACCATACGTCATCCTATAAGCCGATAAATGACCAGGCGTCGACTAACTTCGGACATTCATAAGCACGAGTGATATTTAGGTTGTACAAGGCAACTTTAAGAATCCACCAAATAACTACTCACCATCGAGCATACCACTAATAATGAGTGAACATAAGTTACCTTAATAAACACCGAGAATGGAAAATATTGCCCTTTGGCTATCATCATCTTTCATCTGAATGTTAAGGTTCGACGAACTACAAGGCATTGAAAATTAGCAAAGTCCCTTCCTTTGGTGGTTCGACCAACTCGTCGCCATTAACACTGTCATCCACAAGGTCTGGCATATCTGGATCTGTATTATCAGAGTCGGAAGTGTACTCACCGTTATCTTTTAGAAGAAGTAATCTCGTGTTAGGGCATTCTCTACTATAATGACCACGCCCTTTGCACTTAAAGCATTCAATCTCACGAGTCCTCTTCGCACTCGAATCACCTAAATTGGGTTGCTTAGAAGGTGTTTGCGTTTTAGCAGGAGCCCCTTTTTTCCAATCTGATTGTTTACTTCCATTACTCAAAGAAGACTTGTTAGTAACAAAAGGTGATTTTGAACTCTTAAAATCAGAATTGGAATTGTTACCTCGATAATATTGTGAAGTAGAGAAGGACCCAAACCTTTGTTCCTTTAATTGTTGCTCGATCTCAATGGCTTTGTGAACTGCTTCTTCCAAATCAATGTAAGTTTGTAGCCTCAATGTATTAGCTATCGGCCTGTTCAAACCATCAATGAATCGAACCATAGTTGTTTCTTCATCTTCCTCCACATTAGCTCTCTGAATGAGCATCTCCATCTCTTTAAAATATTCATCCACCGTCCTACTACCTTGGATAAGTCTTCTCAACTTTGTTTTAATTTCTCTATAGTAGTGAGGTGGAATAAACCTTTTACGCATAATCTGTTTCAACTCATCCCATGTCGAAATCTCACCTTCATAATTCCGATGGCGATTTACCCAAGTTGAGTCCACCAACTTAATGCATAATCAGAAAATTCCAATGTTGCTAATGCTACCTTTTCATCATCCGGACATTTATAATACCGAAACATGAGTTCAATCTTAGATTCCCATTCACAATAAGTGTCAGGATCATTCTTACCACGAAATTGGGGAATTGTGAATTTCGGTTTTGCCAAAGAAGGTTGTCCACGATCATGAGAATCGTCATCCATTCTAGGACACGTCGAGGCCGCGCCTATGGGGCTGGTTATTCCTATCTTCCCTGATTGGATCTTGATATTGAAGTTCTTGATTCATTCGTACCTCATTCAAAGTAGTATTCAATGCTTGAAGGGTAGCATTTATTTGTGTGATTGCAACAGTGTGTCCTTCTAACTGTTGTTGGACTTCCATAAGTGTATCATTATTATCACCTTTAGACATCTTCAAAACCTGTAAAAAATAAACACTCAACACTCAAAAATAAAAGTTAGCAAACCTCACCATTAATCACTAAAAAGAAAAATCAAATTCTCAATGAGGTCGAATTCAATCTTGTGAGTTCTTTATCAGAGTTTATATCAACCAATTAGAGAGTGTGAACCAAACTACCAAAGAATCCTAATTTGCACTAGGATGCCAAAAACTGACGAGACACCAATTGATTCGTGTTGCACCGAGGAAGAAGTTGTGCACACGTTTAAATCCTACTAACACAAGAAACAAGAAGGTGTTAGATAACGTAAAGGAAGAATAAAGGTAAACAAATGAAAACCTACAGCTAAGAATCAATAAAAATTGCTGAAAACAGAAAACCCGAAAAACTGTGGAGTAACTTGACAACTTCGTTCGAGGTGTTTCCGATCTCTAAAAATCACGAAATTAAATCTGGAGTGTCCTTATATATTGAATTTTTGATCTGGAAATTTTGGGCACCAAATTCAACCCGCTGAATCTTTTTTTAAATTTTTATTGAATTTCATCTTTTTTGATTTTTTTGACTTTTTGACTGATTTTTTTGCGGGAATAATTTTTTTATATTCAATCACAGTGCCAAAACATGTATGTAAAATTTCAGATCAATCGGACAACGTTTACCCACTCAAATGAATTTTTTTTGAACAATTTTTCTGGGTAAAACTGCTGTTTATGCTTTAAAAAATAGAAATCAGTTTAGAAATCAACCAAGAACACCCAAAACGCCCAAAATCTGATACCAAATGATACGGGGTTGCGCGCGGACCAAGATCGAGTTGCCAAGTCACGAGAAACTCCTACGAAAACCCCAAAACAATTAGATCTGAAACGAAACAGAAAATTAAAAGATTAGATTTTTGAATTTTCAGATCTGAAATAAAATCCCCAAATCAGCAAAGAATCAAATTGAGAATAGAAATAAGTGTTAGGGTTCTTGAAACCCTCAAGGAGATTGTGATTCTGCCCAATTGAACACCAAGATAGTTTTCCCCAAATTTCGACAATCTAATTTCATCCAAAAAGAGTATGGAAAAACCCTAGAAATTGGGGATTTTTGGGCTGATTCTTTAAGATAGAAAAAGGCTGAAAACACAATAAGAACAGAAAATAGATTAGATAATGATTCAGCACAAGTAGAAATAAAGAAAGAATTGACAGTAAGAAATTAAAAGATAAGTCCTAAGAAGCCTTGAAATCTCGAAAGATCTCACAACTCCCTTCAAATGGCTCTAATCTCCCCTCCAAAGAATATCAATGGCAAGAAGAAGGTTGAAGATGGCTCCCACAATCAAAAAGATTGTTAAAACAACTTCTAAAGAAAACTCAAGAGAAAATCCTTGAAGAACTCAAAGAGAATTTTCACTCAAATCAAATCTGAAATTTTCAATGTAATTGTAATGTAATGTAGGGTGGCTGGCCAAGCCATATAAATAGGCCTTTCAAATGTTTTCCTAATTTAATTAGAACACTAAAACTACAACTAAAAAAAAACTCCTAATTATTTTAATATGGAAATTCGGCCAAGGGTCTTTTATTTGGGACTCTTGGATAAACATTTAAACTAAGTAAAATAAATAAATAAATAAATAAAAATAAAACTTTACAACTTGGGCCACTTTGACAATTTGGCCTGATTTTCAACTAAGTATGGGTGGATTTCTTGATTGGGCTTGGAATCTTCTTATTGGGCCTTGCCCTCAAGAATTTGGGCTTGTGATCCATCTCCTACCGAAATTGAATCGTTGATGCTCGTAATGGAGATCCAATGCGCTTTGGCTGCAAGATTTGGTGTCTTGGACCAAGATTCCCAATATTTGAAATCTTGATTTTCCCTTTCTTTTGTGTACGCATCTAAGGCCTTACTAACAAACTCCTGGATGGTCCCATTTAGTTTGGAACGCATTTGTCGGGCCTTTGATCTCGTATCAATCTCTTAACCAGCTCCTTAATGACATTCAAAGGCTTGAATAATTTCTCTTGAAAGCTCCAAAAATGGCTGGAAGTGGAAGAGTTGCTGCTGAATTTTAAAGGGCATAAAATGCTCTTTAAAAACTCCTTTAATGATTTTTAAGCTCCCTTTATAACAACCCTTTTAGTTGTAACTGAAAAGAACTTGAACAACCACTTAATTAAACGTGTAACAGCCTTGAATTGTAACCACTATAAGCTAAAAAGTCACCTGCAATAAACACATTAAAATGATTTTATTAAACAAATGAAAACACTTATTAATCATAACAAACATTAAACTTACTTAAATAAATGAACTAAAACATATATGCAATAATTATTCCAGCAACTAGTTTAATTAAAGAAGCATAATTTAAAAAAAAAACTTAATTTATGCATCAATAAATAATCCTAGGAACTAGATCAATTAAGAACAACACTTATTAAATAAATTTCAACAAAAACACTTATTAATTAAAACTAAGATGAGTTGAATAAATGTCCAGCAACTCATTTATTAAACTAAGATGCTTAAATGCATGGTTTTGAAATGCAAATTTAACTAACATGAAAGTTACATAATTAAACTAACTTGACTTAATTTAATGATGCAAACTTAACTAACATGAAAGTTACATAATGCATGACTTTATTAAATGCAGAACACATATTAATGATGTGCAAACTATGACATAATTAAAAACACAAACTAAAATAACTAAAAATTAATGAATCAAAGTCCTTATTTTCCAGCAGCCAAATTGACAAACTAAAATTAAAAACTTCATTTTGCACTTGGGCCCCTCGAGTTTGGACCAATCTTGGTAGCGTCGAGTTGTGTCGTAACATGATGCGACCGGGATCGCATCATGCTGCCAATAAAAGAACCGATTAAATGAAGAGTTCTTGGAGTTTGAATCAAGGCTGAAACACAAACAAAAACAGCAAAGAAATTAGATATAGATTCGGCATCAACAGAAATAAAGAAAAGAAATTGAACATCAAGAATAAAAGATAAGTCCTAAAGATCCTTGAAATCCCGAAAGATCTCACAAATCTCTTCAAACTGCTCTAATCTCCCCTCCAAAGAATATCGATGGAAAGAAGAAGGTTGAAGATGGCTCCCACAATCAAAAGATTGTTAAAACAACTTCTAAAGAAAACTCAAGAGAGAAATCTTGGAGAAAACTCAAAAAAAATTCTACTCTCTCAAATCTGAAATTTAAGAATGAATCTAAGTGTAATATACAAGGGGTGGCCGACCATGCTTTTAAATAGGCCTCAAGTAATCCTAATCTAACAAGTAACTAATAAAATTAAACCTAATTAATAGAATAAATAAAGGAAAATTCAGCCAAGCATATATATGGGCTGTTTTTAGCCCGAATTTTACATGTATGTTCCTAAAGCTTAAAAATTTAAATTAAACAATTAAAATGTTTATAAATTGTGCCCTTTGACATTTTGGCCTAATTTTCAACTAAGTATGAAGGAATTTCTTGATTGGGCTGGAATTTTGATTATTGGGCCTCGCCTTCAAGAATTTGGGCTCGTGATCCATCTGATGTGATCTCAATCGCATCATGTTGTGGCACCACTCGTTGCTATCATGATTGGCCTAAACACGAGGGCCCCAAGTGCAAGATGAAGCTCAATCTCAACTCAACAAGCTCAATCTTAGTTTTTCCCAGCTCGATTTAGCTCACATGAGCTTAATTTAGCTCGTTTGAGCTCAATTTAGCTTACTTTAGCTCGTTTGAGCTTGGCTTAAGTTTATTTCAACTCATTTATTTTAATGTCTGAATAAATTAAGTAATTTATTAATTTAGTTTAAATTACTACAGCTCATAATTATGTTTTGACTTATTACATGTTTTAAATGTGTCTTGGCCAAATTTAATATGTCTTGTTAAGACTTTATTAAATTTGTCTAATTTAATTTATGTTTAATTAGTGTGTCTAAATTATATTAATGTTTGTTCAGCTGAATTTTATGTGATTTAATTTTGGTTCATGTGTTTTTGTAGGTGAGCTGAATTTGGAGAGTAATTAAACAAGGTTCATGCATGATAGGTTCAATGTATGGGACGGTGCATGTAAGGCCTCTTTCAATGAATGGTGGCTTATCCATTTGGCTCCCCAAGGCACCTATTTGGCCAAAAGGTGTCCAGCAATTTAAAGCACAAGCTTGGCCGATCGTATTCCCAAGGCAGCATCTAAGCCATTCACACCTCAATTTGACCAATCAGCTCCTATACATGTATGGGTGGATTCATGAACGTCCAAAGGGAGGAAATATTACCTTAATTCATCACATTGAATGTATAATGTGCATGTACAAAGGGGAGAACGAATTTAGAAGGTACATGCTTCCATTCATGAACCAGCCCATCATTAAAGCTTTAATTAAGAGAGATACATGACCCATGCACCTAGCATTTGTCCAAGAGGGGTTGGATATGAATTGAAGATGCACATTCATGGAACAAGGAAGCTTTCTTATTGGTTAAGCATGCATGAACGGGTTTTGGGAAGAAACATGATTATTCAACCATGCATGAACTTACACTATCCATGAACAGAGATTTAATGCTTGAAGTGTGAACATTTTTAATTGTTGTGTGAACACATTAGTAGCTGAATTTTAATAGGCATTAGAAAGCCTATAAATAGTTTATTTTGTTTATTGTAAAAGGTAACAGAATTTGATCAATTAAACTTAATAGAACTTTTGTTCTTGTGAGGTTACCTCCTCTCTTCTTTCGTTCGAGTCTCGAAGCGACTTATCTAGCTTGCTAGTGGTGTCAATCCGAACTCCATTGAACTTATCACCGAATCGGTGTGGCGTTCAACCATATTTTTATACCTTTGGTTCTTACCTCTATATAGGTATTGGGTCAAGGTTCGCTTCTATCCTTCATCAAATTTCACCTTAAGCAATATAAGACTCGGGCAATACTTTTTAGTATTGAACATTCTTGACGTTTAAGTTTTATTTTTCCATCTCCATCAATTACCTTTTCTAACCTACCTTGTTTCTATTCTAAACCGAATTTATCAACACCAAACCACTCATCTAAACCCTCTCAAAGCTTCCGCAACCCTTAGCCTAAATCACCCAATTTGACAACTCCAACTACTCCTCGTAGACGATCGGGCAACTTTGTGAAACGACTCGATTAACCTGGGCCGGATCACATCATTTGGTATCAGAGCTACTAAAACGAGGAGTACCGACATTCATAAAAAGGCCGCAAGTAGATTCGAAACGTGAAAAAAAAAATCAAAAAAAAATTTGAGTTGTAATTTAATTTTTTTTCCCTTGTATTTAGCTTACTATTGTATAGGAGTAACAAAAAAAATCAAAAAAAAATTCGAAAAAAAAATTTGATTGAAAAAAAAATTCATAAAAAAAGTGAAAAAAATCGAGCATAAAAAAAAGAAAATAAAAAAAAGGTGAGCAAAAAAAATCAAGTTTAAAAAAAAAAGTGAAAAGTCTTGCGAGTTTTTATTTTCTTCTCTTATTTACTCCGATCATCAAGTTTCCCTTCCTACCATTATTTACCCATCCCAACGCCACACTTAGCCTTGATTTTATTTTGTTTAGCCTACCTTACACCCACATCATTCCTTTGTAACCTATTTTGAAACCGACCCTCAAGCAGCAAATTAAGTCTATCGAGACGAATTACGAAATTGTGAGACGAGGTCGAGAGGTAAAAGGCACGTGTGTTTTACATCAAAGAAAAAGCCTAGAAGAGTGTAAACACGAGTAGAGTGCTATCCAATTTCCATTGTGAGTGAAACGTGAGATTTTTGTGGTGAGGTATTTACTTTCTATTTTATTTTAATCATTTTTTTAAAAAAAAAATCATGTCACAAGAATTTTCCGAATCAGATTTCCAATATTTGAAGCAAGAGATACGTAGAATTGTGAAATCAAATTTTGATAAATTGCATGATAGATTGGATCGAATAGAGACAAGAGCCCAACAAAAGCAAATTTCATCGAGTCATGAGACGGAGTTAAGATCATCCCGACGACACTACTCGACAAGAGACTCTTATCAAGACATTTATTCAACAAGGCGTTCGAGACCAAGAGAAGCAAACTCCGAGTTTGAGTCCTTCCGAGATGATAAACGAAAAAGTAAACGTGTCTCTACAAGTGCCTCAATTTATTCATCTACAAAGGATTATTTACGAAGAGGCGAACGTGCTTCAAGAGTGTCAAAGTACTCGGCTACGGAAGATCTATTACAAAGAGAAGATTGCCATTTGTGTGAAGAACCCTTTTCTTATTCTCAACAAAAGGTTTCTCTTTTTGATGATTTATACTTTGTAATGAAATCGAAACATCATGTGAGAAAGAAAAAGAGTGTGAGCGAGAAAATGAAAAAGAAAAAGAAATGAAAGAAAAAGAGGATGAGTGTGAGATAGAAAAGAAAATTGAAAATGAGATTGAAAATAAAAACGAGTGCGAAAAAGAAAAGGAAACCGAAAAAGAGAGTGAGATTGAAGGAAGAAACGAGAGTGAAGAAGAAAGGAGTGTTGTTACTAACCATCCTATGAATTTTCCTTGTTTTGTTTCTACTTTTCAGGTTTCTCAAAATCCCATCGATCAATTTCAACTTCAATATTTTTCTAAGGAGAAACGATTTCGATTAGTCGAGAAAGGTAAGATCGTAGATGACCCTAGTCCACAAGTGCTTAAAGGTAAGCCATGTAAGGGATCTACTGTATTTGAGTCTTCCCAATCTTACTTGATTCTTGATGACGAGATTAGCAAAGACTTAGTTTGTGAGAAAGTTTTTCATCTTGATCTGATTGGAAATCATAATTTGATTGTTGATAAATGTGTTTTACATAGTAATGTGAAATATCTTTCTGCTCATGAGCCTATCATTGTCAAGATTGATCAAGAAGTAAGTCAAGGTAAGCCCGAACAAAATTTGGGATTGTGTGATGAAAAGTTGACATCTAATCTGTGTGTTTGTGATGATCATGTGAATTATCTAAATTGTGGTGTGAACTTTTCTTGTTTACGTGTGCGAATGAAATATGAAGGGTTTGATTGCTCAAATGTATGTATGCCTAACTCCTATTTGCTTGACATGTGTGAAGTCTTGGTGAAGAAGAAATTTTTGTTGCGTTGCGAAACGATCAATGAAAATCGCGTTTTTAAACCCGGGATATACATTCCTAAGTTAACGTCAAGCCAAACAAGAGGAAGCTTTGTTTTTGACCCCGGAGATTATTATTCTTTGTTCTTGTTAAAAGGGTTTGGATTTTGCAATTTTGATTTTCGAGATTATGCTTTTCGACTGACTTGTGATTTAGGTTTGTGTCCATTGGAGAAAAAGGTAAGAACGGTTTTTATTTTTTATCCCGGCACTGGTTCATTGGTGCAATTTTTGCATAAGATCTTAAGAAGACCTTTTGAACTTATAAACCATGGTGTCACTAATCTATTTAATTTTTGTGTAGGTGACACTTCGAAGTGGTTCCCTCCTAAAGAGGGAGGGTATAAACATAAATTGTGTCCTACTCAAGGCATGTCTGATTTGCAGGTTTTTGGGAGCAACTATGTCAACTCCATCGACAAAGGGGCTGGTGACGATGTAAAATTTTTTTTTTGAGAAAATGGCCCGATTTGAGGACAAATCGTCTTCAAGAGGGAGGGTATGATGTGATCTCAATCGCATCATGTTGTGGCACCACTCGTTGCTATCATGATTGGCCTAAACACGAGGGCCCCAAGTGCAAGATGAAGCTCAATCTCAACTCAACAAGCTCAATCTTAGTTTTTCCCAGCTCGATTTAGCTCACATGAGCTTAATTTAGCTCGTTTGAGCTCAATTTAGCTTACTTTAGCTCGTTTGAGCTTGGCTTAAGTTTATTTCAACTCATTTATTTTAATGTCTGAATAAATTAAGTAATTTATTAATTTAGTTTAAATTACTACAGCTCATAATTATGTTTTGACTTATTACATGTTTTAAATGTGTCTTGGCCAAATTTAATATGTCTTGTTAAGACTTTATTAAATTTGTCTAATTTAATTTATGTTTAATTAGTGTGTCTAAATTATATTAATGTTTGTTCAGCTGAATTTTATGTGATTTAATTTTGGTTCATGTGTTTTTTTAGGTGAGCTGAATTTGGAGAGTAATTAAACAAGGTTCATGCATGATAGGTTCAATGTATGGGACGGTGCATGTAAGGCCTCTTTCAATGAATGGTGGCTTATCCATTTGGCTCCCCAAGGCACCTATTTGGCCAAAAGGTGTCCAGCAATTTAAAGCACAAGCTTGGCCGATCGTATTCCCAAGGCAGCATCTAAGCCATTCACACCTCAATTTGACCAATCAGCTCCTATACATGTATGGGTGGATTCATGAACGTCCAAAGGGAGGAAATATTACCTTAATTCATCACATTGAATGTATAATGTGCATGTACAAAGGGGAGAACGAATTTAGAAGGTACATGCTTCCATTCATGAACCAGCCCATCATTAAAGCTTTAATTAAGAGAGATACATGACCCATGCACCTAGCATTTGTCCAAGAGGGGTTGGATATGAATTGAAGATGCACATTCATGGAACAAGGAAGCTTTCTTATTGGTTAAGCATGCATGAACGGGTTTTGGGAAGAAACATGATTATTCAACCATGCATGAACTTACACTATCCATGAACAGAGATTTAATGCTTGAAGTGTGAACATTTTTAATTGTTGTGTGAACACATTAGTAGCTGAATTTTAATAGGCATTAGAAAGCCTATAAATAGTTTATTTTGTTTATTGTAAAAGGTAACAGAATTTGATCAATTAAACTTAATAGAACTTTTGTTCTTGTGAGGTTACCTCCTCTCTTCTTTCGTTCGAGTCTCGAAGCGACTTATCTAGCTTGCTAGTGGTGTCAATCCGAACTCCATTGAACTTATCACCGAATCGGTGTGGCGTTCAACCATATTTTTATACCTTTGGTTCTTACCTCTATATAGGTATTGGGTCAAGGTTCGCTTCTATCCTTCATCAAATTTCACCTTAAGCAATATAAGACTCGGGCAATACTTTTTAGTATTGAACATTCTTGACGTTTAAGTTTTATTTTTCCATCTCCATCAATTACCTTTTTCTAACCTACCTTGTTTCTATTCTAAACCGAATTTATCAACACCAAACCACTCATCTAAACCCTCTCAAAGCTTCCGCAACCCTTAGCCTAAATCACCCAATTTTGACAACTCCAACTACTCCTCGTAGACGATCGGGCAACTTTGTGAAACGACTCGATTAACCTGGGCCGGATCACATCACCATCTCCTTCTGAAATTGGGTCGTTGACGCTCGTAACGGAGATCCAATGTGTTTTGGCTGCAAGATTTGGTTTCTTGGACCAAGATTTCCAAGATTTGAAATCTTGATTTTCTTGATTCTTGAAATCTCTTCGAACAGCAAAATTGGGCCAAGATTCGGTTTCTTGATTTTCTTGAAAACAAGAAAGTGAATCTTGATTTTCTTGTTCTCTCGTGTATGCATCTAAGGCCTTGCTAACAAACTCTTGAATGGTCCCATTTAGTTTGGACCGCATTTGTCGGGCCTTTGATCTCGTTATTGGGCCTTGTGGCAATTTGAGCCCATCACTTTCTTGAACTTGGGTTGGGCATTTGTGACTTGTATCAAGAACATAACTTAGCTTTTAGAGTTTGAAAGGCCTTTTCTTGGGTTTCACCCCATTTGAAACCCACTGATTTCTTTATAACCTCTGTCAATGGGGCAGCAATAGTAGAGAAATCTTTCACAAATCGTCTATAAAAACTAGCTAAACCATGGAAAGATCTCACCTCAGTTACCGATTTAGGAGTCGGCCACTCCTTAATTGCCTTGACTTTGTCCTCGTCGACATGAATACCTTGAGCACTAACTATGAAACCTAAAAATATTAGTTTATCACAACAGAATGTGCATTTATCAAGGTTGGCAAATAATCTTTCAGCTTGTAGAATATTCAAAACGGTTCGAACATGGAAAACATGATCATTTAATGTCTTTGAGTAAATTAAAATGTCATCAAAATAAACTACTACAAATTTAACCAAGTAAAGCCTTAAAACATGATTCATTAATCTCATAAATGTACTAGGTGCATTAGTAAGGCCGAAAGGCATAACTAACCATTCATACAATCCAAAATTTGTTTTGAAGGCTATTTTCCATTCATCCCCTTCCCTCATTCGAATTTGATGATAACGCTTTTTAAATCAATTTTTGTAAATATAATTGAACCATGTAATTCATCAAGCATATCATCAAGTCTAGGAATTGGATGTCGATACTTTACCGTTATTTTGTTGATTGGGAAACAATCAACACACATACGAAACGTACCATCTTTCTTTGGCACCAATAAGACAGGAATAGCACAAGGGCTTAGGCTTTCATGGATGCACCCTTTATCTAGTAACTCCTCAACTTGCCTTTGCAATTCTTTTGTCTCCTCGGGATTGCATCTATAGGCTGGTTGATTCAGAATCAAAGCTCTGCGTACTAAGTCAATTTGATGTTCAATCCCTCGTAAAGGTGGTAAACCTTTAGGGGCCTCACTAAAAACATCCTCATAATCCTACAAAAGAGATTGAAACACACTAGGCAATTTTTCGTTAACGTTAGATAAAGATAAATAATTTTTCCTAAACCTCACAAGGATATAAGGCTGTTTGTTGAGTAGGGCCCTCCGCACATCTTTTTTTGTTGCTAAAAGATTTTTTCGCTCATTTTAGCTCTTGAGGATTCACTCACCTTTGGGCTTTTTAAATTGTGACTTTTTTCACTATTAGCCTCTTTTCTCTCTGTCTTTTGTACTTGCCCTTTCTCCCTTACCCCTTCACAAAATTTCATCATCCTCTGTTGATCTTTGTATACATCAGTGGGATTTAAAGGAGCAAAAGTGAATTTCTTACCTTTAAATACAAGGAAGTATCGATTAAGTTTACCTTGGTGTGTAACATCACGATCAAATTGCCAAGGTCGTCCAAGGAGCAAGTGTGCCGCATGCATTGGGACCACATCACACCAAACTTCATCTTCGTAATTGCCGAGCTTAAAAGTGACCAAGGACTGTTTTGTAACTTTTACTTCGGAATATTCATTTAGCCATTAAAAGAGGGTTGCGCTCGGACCAAGATCGAGTTGCCAAGTCACGAGAAACTCCTATGAAAACTCTAGATGAATCAGATCTGAAATCAAAACAAAGAACAAGATTAAAAGCAAATCAGAATTGAATTGAAATTCCCGAAATTCAATTAAAAGAGCAGCAAGAAACAAAGAAATAGAATAAGCGAATAAAACAGAATTGAAAGTATGGAAAGGATGCGAATCTGCCAAGGGATTGATTCGGCCAAGAATGCCTAATTTCTAGCAATCAATTGATTCCCAAATTGAAAGAGATCCAATCGACCAAACCCTAGGAATTGGGGATTTTTGGGTTCGAATGTGTGCTGCCAATAGGAGAACAGCTTAAACGATGAGATCTTGAGTTTAATCAAGGCTGGAAACACAAGCAAGAACAGCAAAAAAGATTAGATAATGAATCGGCACAAGTAAGAATAAAGAAATAAATCGAAATAGCAAGGAATACAGAAAAGTCCTAAGAATCCTTGAATTCCCGAAAGAATTCACAAATTCCTTCAAACGGCTCTAATCTTCCCTCCAAAGAATATCGATGGCAAGAAGAAGGTTGAAGATGGCTCCCACAATCCAAAGATTGTTAAAACAACTTCTAAAGAAAACTCAAGAGAGAAATCTTGGAGAAAACTCAAAGAAAATTATGCTCTCTCAAATCTAAAATTTAAGAATGAATCTAAGTGTATTGTACAAGGGGTGGCCGGCCATGCCTTTAAATAGGCCTCAAGTAATTCTAATCTAACAAGTAACTAATAAAATTAAACCTAATTAATAGAATAAATAAAGGAAAATTCGGCCAAGCATATATATAGGCTGTTTTTGGGCCAAATTTTACATGTATGTTCCTAAAGCTTAAAAAATTAAATTAAATAATTAAAATGTTTATAAATTGGGCCCTTTGACATTTTGGAATGATTTTCAACTAAGTATGAAGGAATTTCTTGATTGGGCTAGAATTTGGTTATTGGGCCTCGCCTTCAAGAATTTGGGCTCGTGATCCATCTCCTTCTGAAATTGGGTCGTTGATGCTCGTAACGGAGATCCAATGCGTGTTGGCTGCAAGATTTGGTTTCTTGGACCAAGATTTCCAAGATTTGAAATCTTGATTTTCTTGATTCTTGAAATCTCTTCGAACAGCATAATTGGGCCAAGATTCGGTTTCTTGATTTTCTTGAAAACAAGAAAGTGAATCTTGATTTTCTTGTTCTCTCGTGTATGCATCTAAGGCCTTGCTAACAAACTCTTGAATGGTCCCATTTAGTTTGGACCGTATTTGTCGGGCCTTTGATCTCGTTATTGGGCCTTGTGGCAATTTGAGCCCATCACTTTCTTGAACTTGGGTTGGGCCTTTATGACTCGTATCATTCCCCCTTCCTCAAAAAGATTCATCCTCGAATCTGAAAAATCAAATGGGGACAAGTCAACCACATTGAAAGTAGAACTTGTAGTCCAAACATAAGCATAACAAAATAAGTATAACGCATGCGAATGGACAGATTCGGATTACCATGCAAACAAGCTAATTTACTCCCCAATGCCTCGTCAAATATTCGAAACAAAGATGGACATGTTTTAAGGTATTCAATCATCTCAAATTGTTTCCACAAACTATGAATAAATCGCGAGTAATAAATCAAATGGTAAACGTAATCATCACAAGTAGGTATTTGAAAAGGTTCACACGGTTCACAGAGTTGCACAATCATACCATGCATTAATTGACAGTCTATAGATTCACTCATACATGCATTATCAAAAACAAGAATCTTTTTATCAACCATCAAAATAGATAGATCATCAATAAATAAAATGGGACAGTCAAGCACATTTCGATCTAAGTGTTTTACAAAAATTAAATCATCAACACGATCTTTGTCACTATCCGAGGAGTATAGAAGTGTTTCAAAAGTTTCAAGCATCTTACCTTTATTAGCAGAAGAATAAGGGTCGATTTTACCTTTTCCATTTAATACAAACCTTCGTTCATCGGGGGCATAGTGTAGTCGAAACTCCATTGTTGAGTTAACCTTTGTCAAATGGAACTCAAACTTCATGTACAACCACATAAACTGTTTAAGGCACGAATATAAATTGAAAACTAATTTGACAAATTTCGTTACCTTATTCACCAAAACAGATTTGCACCAATTCGAGAATTTTACAGAAGGCAAATCAAGAGAATAACAACTCATGCTTCCTTTCATAATGATCTTATCAACCACAATCGAAGAGTAACAATTATTCAGAACAAAATGAAGGGATCTTTTAAGAACTAAGTCACCAAAAGTTTTATCAATAATTTTCAAATTTGCACGGGACTCGGTTGATAAAATTTCCTTACCTCGCTTAGCTTCGGGCTCATGTAGTGTGATTTCATCTTTGCCTATGTTGATCGTTTGAAAGCGTCTTTCATCGGAAAGGTATTGAAGTTGGAAGTTATCTTTCATATGTGGCCAATGGAAGTGTTCTATCCCACGCAAAGGTGATAAACCTTTAGGGACCTCACTAAAAACATCCTCATAATCCTGCGAAAAACATTGAAACACACTAGCAAAATTTTCATTAATGTTAGATAGAGATAAATTATTTTGCCTAAACCTCACAAGGATACAAGACTGTTCATTAAATAGGTCCCGCACATCTTTTTTTGTTGCAATTAAATTTTTCACTCTATTTTTACCACTTACGGATTCACTCACCTTTGGGCCATTTAAATTTTGACTTTTTTCACTACTAGCCTCTTTTCTCTCTGTCTTTTTTTATTTGTCCTTTCTCCCTCACCCCCTCACAAAATTTCATCATTTTTAATTGATTTTTATATACATCACTGGGATTTAAAGGAGCAAGAGTGAATTTTCGGCCTTTAAACACAAGAGAACATCTATTAAGCTTGCCTTGGTGTTAACATCACGATCAAATTGCCAAGGCCGTCCAAGGAGCAAGTGTGCCGCATGCATTGGGACCACATCACACCATACCTCATCCTCATAATTCCCAACCTTAAAAGTGATCAAGGACTGTTTTGTAACTTTAACTTCTGAGCATTCATTAAGCCACTGAAGGTGATACGGCTTAGGGTGCTCGATACAAGGTAACTTTAAGGAATCTACCAAATAGCTTGATGTGATCTCAATCGCATCATGTTGTGGCACCACTCGTTGCTATCATGATTGGCCTAAACACGAGGGCCCCAAGTGCAAGATGAAGCTCAATAAGCTCAATCTTAGTTTTTCCCAGCTCGATTTAGCTCACATGAGCTTAATTTAGCTCGTTTGAGCTTGGCTTAAGTTTATTTCAACTCATTTATTTTAATGTCTGAATAAATTAAGTAATTTATTAATTTAGCTTAAATTACTACAGCTTATAATTATGTTTTGACTTATTACATGTTTTAAATGTGTCTTGGCCGAATTTAATATGTCTTGTTAAGACTTTATTAAATTTGTCTAATTTAATTTATGTTTAATTAGTGTGTCTAAATTATATTAATGTTTGTTCAGCTGAATTTTATGTGATTTAATTTTGGTTCATGTGTTTTTGTAGGTGAGCTGAATTTGGAGAGTAATTAAACAAGGTTCATGCATGATAGGTTCAATGTATGGGACGGTGCATGTAAGGCCTCTTTCAATGAATGGTGGCTGATCCATTTGGCTCCCCAAGGCACCTATTTGGCCAAAAGGTGTCCAGCAACTTAAAGCACAAGCTTGGCCGATCGTATTCCCAAGGCAGCATCTAAGCCATTCACACCTCAATTTGACCAATCAGCTCCTATACATGTATGGGTGGATTCATGAACGTCCAAAGGGAGGGAATATTACCTTAATTCATCACATTGAATGTATAATGTGCATGTACAAAGGGGAGAACGAATTTACAAGGTACATGCTTCCATTCATGAACCAGCCCATCATTAAAGCTTTAATTAAGAGAGATGCATGACCCATGCACCTAGCATTCGTCCAAGAGGGGTTGGATATGAATTGAAGATGCACATTCATGGAACAAGTGATACGCCCTCACCTGGAGATCGAATTGAGTCGTAAAGATCGCCCGATCGTGAATTAGGAGTAAATTGAGGCTTTACAAAATAGGCTAGAAGAAAGAGGTTTATTTAGGCTCAAAAGAGTTTTGTTGGTTTAGAAAATGAATTAGAAAACAATGGAAGCAATTTGGCTAAGGATTCGAAAGCTGAACTAACACAATAGGAATGTGTTAACCCGTAACTTAGGAGAATGCTTAGGTTGGTAAGGATGGATGGAAGGTTTGTTAAATGGATAGAAACTTCGACCCACTATCAATGATGATAGGAACCTTAGTATGAATCGAACGCCACACTTTTGGGATTAAAGTGATAAGTTCGGGAAGAAACAAAAACAAGTTTGACGCCACAAAGATGTTTGATAAGTCTCACAAGTTTTTGGAGAATAACGAGAGTTGAAAACAACCTCACAATTTAGCAAAGCTATCAAATTATTCATTAACCTCAAAATGTGAATTACATGACCTATTTATATCTTGACTAAGGCAGCCGAATAGCCTAAATAATCAGATCCTTATGCCTTAAGTTTCTTGAGGAAACTTCCTAGAAATTTCCTAGTTACATTCATGTGATAAAATTCTGAAAATTAACCTTCTAGAAAAAGATGATTCGGCTGGCCCCTTTAATGGAGAAAATTCACATTCAATTAATGTTTTAAAAGAGCTTAATTGCTGCTATGGAGAAGAGAAATGGACAGCTTCAAAAATTATGCTTCTTTGGCCGAATATGAGTAGCCTCCACATGAATTGGCTGCTGGAATTTATGAGGCACTCTTTGGCCATTGCTCTCCACGAAATTGGCCCTTGGAGAAGCTCAAAACAGCAGCTAGAAGTCCATTGAGCTGCACGAAAAGTCAGCTGGAAACACAAGGCAGCTGCACTTTAAATGCCGTCCATGCATGTGCCCAAATACATGCTCCTTCTTTATGAGCTTTCTTTGCCATTAAGCTAGCTGAAAAACATCAAATAAATGTGGTTAAGACAAGTTTAATACTCATGAAATCAGTAGTTGGACATATTAAAATTCTGCACATTAATTCGGCTAAGACAAATTAATTAGCAGCCACTAATAAATTTGTCTTAGTCAAGACACATTAAAACTTTGTAATTAAACTAAAAACATTTAATTTATGACTTAATATGGACATATTAAAGGCATGTACTAATATAAAACATATTTAATAAGCTGAATTAAAAAAATGTCCAGATTAAGACACATTTATTTAATTAAATGATTTGAGCTGATTCTAAACTAACACAACTAATTAAATTTATTGAAAATAAATTTAATCAGCTCCTTGAACTAATTAAGTGCCGAATTGAGCTAAATTGAGCTGACACAAGCTAAAATCAGCTTGTAGGAAATTGCGAATCAAGCTAGTTGAGCTGGGCGTTTTATGGGCAATCAACCCATCACTCCACAATCGAGCAATATAGCTTGCTACAGCATCTTGGAACTTCTTAGCACGTGCTCAAGTAATTGGCCCCAAAGGCAACTCCATGGATTCGGCACCTATCTTCATGGGCGAGCTCATATCAACAAGGAAGCTTTCTTATTGGTTAAGCATGCATGAACGGGTTTTGGGAAGAAACATGATTATTCAACCATGCATGAACTTACACTATCCATGAACAGAGATTTAATGCTTGAAGTGTGAACATTTTTAATTGTTGTGTGAACACATTAGTAGCTGAATTTTAATAGGCATTAGAGAGCCTATAAATAGTTTATTTTGTTTATTGTAAAAGGTTACAGAATTTGATTATTGAAAACTTGATTGAGAGGTTTCCTCCTATCCTATTTCGTACGAGTCTCGATCTGACTTATCTAGCGTGCTAGTGGCGTCTATCATTCTCTTTTGAACTTATCACCTTGCATTGGTGTGGCGTTCAACCCTTCTACAATTCCGAAAATCTACCTTAACCAAATAGAAATCGGGGTGACACTCTTTAGTGTTGAATCATTTCTGGTGTTTAAGTTCACTTATCCATCCCCACCGAATATCTTATATTTTATCTTTATTATTTTATCCTTAAACCAAGCTAAACAAATTAGCTATCTTTCTCCATCCCCTTGTGAACTTATATCCATCACTTTACTACATATTTTTAGCCGATTACAAACAAACCATCCTTTTGGTACGAAACTCCTCATCGATGATCGGGCATCTACGTGAAACGACTCGATTAACCTGGGCCGAATCACATCATTTGGTATCAGAGCTACTAAAACGAGGAGTGCCGACATTCGTATCAAGCTCGGAGTAGGTTCGTAACGTAAAAAAAAGTCAAAAAAATCAAAAAAAATTTGAGTTAGAATTTAATTTTTTCTCTTCCTTGTATTTTGTTTACTATTGTATTGGATTTAAAAAAAGAGAATAAATTCAAAAAAAAATTCAAAAAAATTGAAAAAAAAGAAGTGACAAAAAATCGAGTTAAAAAAAAGAAGAAAGAAAAAAAAGTGAAAAGTCTTGCGAGTTTTTATCATTATCACTTATTACTCCGATCATCAAGTTTCCCTTTCTACCATTATTTACCCATCCCAACGCCACACTTTAAACCAATTTTCTTCTTTATTCAGCCTATCCTACACCCGACATTATCCCTTGTAACCCATTTTTTAACCGACCCTCAAGCAGCAAATTAAGTCTATCGAGACGAATTACGAATTTGTGAGACGAGGTCGAGTGGTAAAAGGCAAGAGAGCGTGAGTTCATTCGAAAAAAAGCCTAAAAGAGAGTTCAAACACGAGAGTGAGTGAATTTTTCTTTTTGAGCGAACTTGAGAGATTTGTGGTGAGAATTATTTTTCTTTCTAATTTAACTTTTGTTTTCTAATATTTTGTTGAAGCATGTTTGAAGAATTTTCTGAATTTGAATTCCAAATGTGGAGACAAGAAATGCAAAGGATAATGCGATCTGAATTTCGACAATTCGACAAAGATAAAGAAGATTTGACATCTACTATCGTTGACATCAAGATTAGTGCAATCCTTCAAAGATTGGAAAATGAACCACAATGTGAAGATATGTTTCACACGCGTTGCCGTGTCTACGACAAAGTTTGTTGCCTCATTATTGATGGTGGAAGTAGGTCAAACTTGGCTAGTATTCGAACGGTAAAAAAACTTGGCTTGGCCACTACCAAGCATCCACGACCCTATCAACTGCAAGGACTTGGTGTTGAAGGCAAATTTGAAGTTAGTCAACAAGTGCGTGTTGCATTTTCCATCGGAAGAGACCAAGACGAAGTCCTTTGTGATGTTGTGCCTATTCAAGTCTGCCATTTGTTGCTAGGAGAACCATGGCAATCGGATCGCAAGGTCATTCACGATGAACGTACCAATAGGTATTCCTTCAAGCATCAAGGAAGGAAAATCACTTTAGCGCCGCTCACATCGGAACAAGTGCAAGAAGACCAATTCAAAATGAAGCAATCCATTGAGCGAGAAAAGGAGAAAGAGATTGAAAAAGAAATTGAAAGAAAACAAAAAGAAAATGAAAAAGAAAAAGAAAAAGAAATTGCAAAAGAAAAAGAAATCGAAAAAGTGAGAGAAAAAGAAAATGAAGAAAAGAAAATTGAGAATGAAAAAAAATTGAAAAAGAAAAAGCGAAAAAAGAAATCAAGTGAAAAAGAAAGAGAGTCTGTAAAAGAAACGAGTGAAGTGAGTAATCACGAAAAAGAGAGGAATTCTTTTGCTAACCCCCTTTCGAAATTACCTTGTGATTTTTCTTTATTTCAGGTTTGCAAGATTCCATCCACGGATTGGTTCCAACTTCATTACCTTTCTACCGAGAGACGTTTTCAATTGATTGAAAGAGGTAAGTTGGAAGATAAAAATGTTTGTCACATTTCCAATGGTAAGCAAGGTAAGGGTTCCTTGTTGAGCGAGTTTCAACTCATTTACTCACATGTTTATGACAAGATTGCTAAAAATTGTTTTTGCGAAAGCGTTTTCCCCATTGAATTGGTTAATTTTCGTTCATCTATTATTTATGATTTTGTTTCAACTAGTGCTTTGAAAAGTTTTTTCTATGATAAGTTTGTTGTTGGCAATTTTATTCAAGGCGTTCGATTAGATCAGCATGAACAAAGTGTGATAGTGTGCGATAAAGATTATTCACATACAAAGTTCGATTTGTTTGATTATCATATTCTGAATGATGGTGATTACACCTTCCATAGTGGTAAGAAGTGTTTTCCTATTGATGAGTATGGTATTGGCAAGAATTTTACTGAAGTACGAATAAATCCGCACAAACAAATTTTGAACTCTTGTGATAAAAAGTTGGCATGTGAAATGCCTAGTCTACTTGTGTGTGGTGATAATTTGAATTTTCTATTTTTTTTAAATTCCCCATGTCTGAACAAGTCTATTCGAATGAGATTTACGATGTATGAATGTTTGAACATATGCATGCTCAAATTCTTTTTGTTCCACTTGTGTGAATTGTTGGTAATTAAGAAATTCACACTGCATTTTGGAACGAGTGAACAATATCGTGTGTTCAACCCTGGAGTTCGCTATTCTGGTTCATCTTTGAGAGAAGGAAAGCATTGTAAATTTTGTTTGAATGACCAAGTAAACAATCGTTGCTTGTATGATGCTTTGTCACTAAGTTTGAAAACGAGACGTGTGAATCTTGTTGGCTTGTTAAGACAAAATCAAATTTTTGATTATGAAGAATGTTGTTTATTTTTGTTTAACAGAATCGAGACATATGAATGTTTAAAGCATGCTTGTTTAATTTTCTTTTGATCCGAATATGTGATAAGACGATGGCATGTAAAATGGTTAGTGCATTTGAATTTGAAGATGGTGTCTCAAATCTGCCTTGCTATATAAATTCTGCATGTTTAAGTAAGATTGATCGAGTGGAACTTAGATTACATGATCATTTGGAGGACTCCTTGATAAATTTTGATTATAAATTTGATTTGATTCCGATGCATCCTTTATTACCAAGTATGGAAAACCATTGTGAATAGGTACGATCCACTTCTACATTTGATCCCGGCATTGGATTATGCATTCTAATTTTGAATAAGATTCTAGAAAGATCGTTTGAGTTTATAAATTTTAGTGTCACTAATTCGTTCCATTTCTATGTAGGTCACACTTTGGAATGGTTTCCTCCTAAAGAGGGAGGGCATGGAACTAAATCATTTTCTTTTCAAACCATTTGTGGTTCCTGGAGTTTTAAAAACAATACTTTTCGGATCATGAACAAAAGGGGTTGTGGTCTCGAAAAATTTTTCGCGAACAAGTGGCCCGATTTGAGGACAAATCGTCTTCAAGAGGGAGGGTATGATGTGATCTCAATCGCATCATGTTGTGGCACCACTCGTTGCTATCATGATTGGCCTAAACACGAGGGCCCCAAGTGCAAGATGAAGCTCAATCTCAGCTCAACAAGCTCAATCTTAGTTTTTCCCAGCTCGATTTAGCTCACATGAGCTTAATTTAGCTCGTTTGAGCTCAATTTAGCTTACTTTAGCTCGTTTGAGCTTGGCTTAAGTTTATTTCAACTCATTTATTTTAATGTCTGAATAAATTAAGTAATTTATTAATTTAGCTTAAATTACTACATCTTATAATTATGTTTTGACTTATTACATGTTTTAAATGTGTCTTGGCCGAATTTAATATGTCTTGTTAAGACTTTATTAAATTTGTCTAATTTAATTTATGTTTAATTAGTGTGTCTAAATTATATTAATGTTTGTTCAGCTGAATTTTATGTGATTTAATTTTGGTTCATGTGTTTTTGTAGGTGAGCTGAATTTGGAGAGTAATTAAACAAGGTTCATGCATGATAGGTTCAATGTATGGGACGGTGCATGTAAGGCCTCTTTCAATGAATGGTGGCTGATCCATTTGGCTCCCCAAGGCACCTATTTGGCCAAAAGGTGTCCAGCAACTTAAAGCACAAGCTTGGCCGATCGTATTCCCAAGGCAGCATCTAAGCCATTCACACCTCAATTTGACCAATCAGCTCCTATACATGTATGGGTGGATTCATGAACTTCCAAAGGGAGGGAATATTACCTTAATTCATCACATTGAATGTATAATGTGCATGTACAAAGGGGAGAACGAATTTACAAGGTACATGCTTCCATTCATGAACCAGCCCATCATTAAAGCTTTAATTAAGAGAGATGCATGACCCATGCACCTAGCATTCGTCCAAGAGGGGTTGGATATGAATTGAAGATGATTGGGCAATTCGTTTCGTGATTGATTCGAGTCGTTAGTGATGCCCGATCGTGAATTGAGTAGAATAGAATCGTTTCGGTTTAAAGGAAACAAAATAGAAATAATGGCTTCAAACAAAGGTAATAAACAAAATAGATAGGAAACAATAACAAATTAATTGGATAAGACCAAGAATGAACCAACAAATAAGGGAATTGTTTACCCGAATCTCAAAATGGTGCTTAGGTGTTTAACGGTTTAAAGAAACAGCAAGAAACCTTGACCCACTATCAACTATGATAGGAACCAAAGGTATATTGAACGCCACACCAAAGGTGAAAAGTTCAGTAAACAAAGAAAAGATGGACGCCACAAGCTATGCTTGATAAGTCAAATCAATTCCGTAAGAACAATGAGAATTGGATAGCTCACAATTCAAATATAACATCTATATTCAGCAAAAGTCCCCTCTCTAAGGCTGATTACAACTATTTATAATGCTAGAACAAGGTAACCGAATGGTAAAAAAAAAACATCCACTTAATGTGCCATAAAAACTAATGTCTTTTCTTATGCTTTGAACCAAAAACTCCTTCCATAAAATCATTTCAATTCAGCTGATTTGAATGTCTTTAATGTCTTAAAAATGTCTCTTGAGTTGTCCTTGGCTAGCTGAATAGACACCATCTTTTAACCTGCTACTTAATGGCATTCAAAGGTTTGATTAATTTCTCTTGAAAGCTCCAAAAACGGCTGGAAGTGGAAGAGTTGCTGCTGAATTTTAAAGGGCATAAAATGCTCTTTAAAAACTCCTTTTAATGATCTTTAAGCTCCTTTTTTAACAGCCCCTTTAATTGTAACTCAAAAGAACTTGAACAGCCACTTATTAAATGTGTAACAGCCTTGAATTGTAACCACTATAAGCTAAAAAGTCACCTGCAATAAACACATTAAAATGAGTTTATTAAACACATTAAAACACTTATTAATCATAACACATATTAAACTTACTTAAATAAATGAACTAAAACATATATGCAATAATTATTCCAGCAACTAGTTTAATTAAAGAAGCATAATTTAAAGAACTTAATTTATGCATCAATAAATAATCCTAGGAACTAGATCAATTAAGAAGCATCTTATTTAATAAAGTTCAATAACTAACTCATGTATTAAAACTTTAAGATAAGTTAAATTAATTGATCAGCAACTTATTTATTAAACTAAAACAAGTTAATTAAAAGAAACAAATTCAGCTTGCAATAAATTGCAAGTAACGCCTTTTGATCGGTTTGAAGAATGACTATCAAATTCGGCCACTCCCTCTTCCCAAGCTCGTTCCACATAGCTTGCTATTACATTTCAAAATCTCTTAGCTCTTGATCGAGTTATTGGTCCTCGTGGCAGCTCAATGGATTCGGTAGTAATTTCCCGGGCTAAGGTTGCATCATTCCCCCCTCTTCGAGGCGATTTGCTCCCAAATCGTCACCTACATCGAAAAGAGATAAATCAGCAACATTAAAAGTAGCACTAACCCCATACTCACCAGGTAAATCTAACTTATAAGCGTTATCATTAATTCTCTCCAAGACTTGAAAAGGTCCATCTCCTCGTGGTAATAGTTTGGATCGTCTTTGAACGGGAAATCTCTCCTTGCGCATGTGAATCCAAACCCAATCACCAGGTTCAAATATTACTCGTTTACGGCCCTTGTTAACTTGATGTGCATATTGCTCCGTTCTTCGTTCAATATTATCCCTAACTCGCTGATGTAATTATTTCACAAAATCTGCCTTTTTCTTTCCATCTACATGCACCAATTTATCAAAAGGTAAAGGCAATAAATCCAATGGAGTTAAGGGATTAAATCCATACACTACCTCAAATGGTGAAAACTTGGTAGCTGAATGTACCGATCGATTGTATGCAAATTCAATGTGAGGTAGACACTCCTCCCAAGTTTTTAAATTCTTACGTATAATGGCTCGCAGTAGTGTTGACAGAACTCTATTAACAACCTCTGTTTGGCCATCAGTTTGGGGATGACTTGTTGTGGAAAATAATAGCTTAGTTCCAATCTTTCCCCATAAAGTCCTTCAAAAGTGGCTGAGAAATTTAGTGTCTCGATCCGAAACAATGGTTCTTGGAATTCCATGCAATCGTACAATCTCCCTAAAAAATAGATTGGCAACATTTAAAGCATCATCAGTTTTGTTACATGCAATGAAATGAGCCATTTTTGAAAACCGATCAACTACAACAAACACAGAATCTTTGCCATTCTTTGTTCTAGGAAGACCCAAAACAAAGTCCATAGAAATATCCATCCATGGCATTTCTGGGATCGGTAATGGAGTATAGAGTCCATGTGGCTGGACCCTTGATTTCGCCTTCTTGCAAACAATACAGCGATTGCACACTTTAGCCACATCTCGTTTCATCTTTGGCCAATAAAAGTGTTCTTGAAGAACGGCCAAAGTTTTGGCAATACCAAAATGTCCCATTAAACCCCCACTATGTGCTTCATGAACCAGCAAATTTCTAGTTGATCCTTGGGGTATGCACAACTTGATACGAGTCATAAAGGCCCAATCCAAGTTCAAGAACGTGCTGGGCTCAAATTGCCACAAGGCCCAATAACAAGATCAAAGGCCCGACAAATGCGGTCCAAACTAAATGGGACCATTCAAGAGCTTGTTAGCAAGGCCTTAGATGCATACACGAGAGAACAAGAAAATCAAGATTCACTTTCTTGTTTTCAAGAAAATCAAGAAACTGAATCTTGGCCCAATTTTGCTGTTCGAAGAGATTTCAAGAATCAAGAAAATCAAGATTTCAAATCTTGGAAATCTTGGTCCAAGAAACCAAATCTTGCAGCCAAAACGCATTGGATCTCCATTACGAGCGTCAACAACCCAATTTTGGTAGGAGATGGATCACGAGCCCAAATTCTTGAAGGCAGGGCCCAATAACCAAAATCCAGCCCAATCAAGAAATTTCTTCATACTTAGTTGAAAATCAGGCCAAAATGTCAAAGGGCCCAATTCGTAAACATCCTACTTGTTTAATTTAATTTTTTAATCTTTAGGAGCATTACATGTAAAATTCGGCCCAAAACAGCCCATATAAGTGCTGGCCGAATTTACCTTGTTATTTTATTAATTAGTTTTAATTTTTATTAGTTACTTGTGAGATTAGGATTTGTTGGAGGCCTATATAAGCATTGGCCAGCCACCCTTTGTAAACAACATCTTATTATTATTTTTTTCTATCAAATTTCAGATTTGTTGAGTGCAGAATTTTCTTTGGGGTTTTCTCCAAGAATTCTCTCTTGAGTTTTCTTTAGAAGTTGTTTTAACAATCTTTTGATTGTGGGAGCCATCTTCAACCTTCTTCTTGCCATCGATATTCTTTGGAGGGGAGATTAGAGCCGTTTGAAGGAATTTGTGAATTCTTTCGGGAATTCAAGGGTTCTTAGGACTTTTCTTTATTTCTTGCTGTTTCGATTTGTTTCTTTATTCCTACTTGTGCCGATTCATCATCTAATATTTTGGCTGTTCTTGTTTGTGTTTCAGCCTTGATTCAAACTCCAAGAACTCTTCATTTAATCGGTTCTTTTATTGGCCACATATAATCGACTCAAAATTCCCCAAAATTTAGGGTTCTTGCCGTTTTCTATTTCTTCTTGTTGGGTGAAATTCGGCTGCTGAAATTTGGGCAATTCATATTGGGTGTTCAATTGGACCGAATCGCAACTTAAATTCACTTCTTGAACTGTTCAATTTCACCTATTTCTTTCTTTTCTTTTTTTGCCGCCCAAATCCCTAATCTTCCAATTAAAAATCTAATTGTTTCAATCTACTTACTGTTTTGGTGTTCTTGGCAGATTCGGCTTGTGGGAGTTCATTCTTGGGAATCAATTTCGTGTTCTTGGTTTCAAGAAACCTCTTTCATAAGTGTTTCGTTCCTTGATTAGATCTTGCTGATTTTTAGGGTTCTTATTCAAGATTTTAATTTTTCCAGATTTAATCTCGTTCCTTGTTTGATTTCAGATCTGTTCGTTTAGAGCTTTCGTAGGAGTTTCTCGTGACTTGGCAACTCGATCTTGGTCCGCGTGCGCCTCCGTATCATTTGGTATCAGATTTTGGGCGTTTTGGGTGTTCTTGGTTGATTTCTAAACTGATCTCTATTTTTTAAAGCATAAACAGCAGTTTTACCTAGAAAAATTGTTCAAAAAAAATTCATTTGAGTGGGTAAACGTTGTCCGATTGATCTGAAATTTTACATACATGTTTGTGGCACTGTGATTGAATATAAAAAAATTATTCCCGCAAAAAAATCAGTCAAAAAAGTCAAAAAAATCAAAAAAGATGAAATTCAATAAAAATTTAAAAAAAGATTCAGCGGGTTGAATTTGGTGCCCAAAATTTCCAGATAAAGAATTCAATATATAATGACACTCCAGATTTAATTTCGTGATTTTTGGAGATCGGGAACACCTCGAACGAAGTTGTCAAGTTACTCCACAGTTTTTCGGGTTTTCTGTTTTCAGCAATTTTTATTGATTCTTTGCTGTAGGTTTTCATTTGTTTACCTTTATTCTTCCTTTACGTTATCTAACACCTTCTTGTTTCTTGTGTTAGTAGGATTTAAACGTGTGCACAACTTCTTCCTCGGTGCAACACGAATCAATTGGTGTCTCGTCAGTTTTTGGCATCCTAGTGCAAATTAGGATTCTTTGGTAGTTTGGTTCACACTCTCTAATTGGTTGATATAAACTCTGATAAAGAACTCACAAGATTGAATTCGACCTCATTGAGAATTTGATTTTTTCTTTTTGAGTGATTAACGGTGAGGTTTGATAACTTTTATTTTTGAGTGTTGAGTGTTTATTTTTGCAGCTTTTTTGGAAGATGTCTAAAGATGACCATAATGATACACTTATGGAAGTCCAACAACAGTTAGAAGGACACGCTGCTGCAATCACACAAATAAATGCTACCCTTCAAGCATTGAATACTACTTTGAATGAGGTACGAATGAATCAAGAACTTCAATATCGAGATCCAATCAGGGAAGATAGGAATAACCAGCCCCATAGGCGCGGCCCTCGACGTGTCCCTAGAATGGATGATGATTTTCATGATCGTGGACAACCTTCTTTGGCAAAACCGAAATTCACAATTCCCCAATTTCGTGGTAAGAATGATCCGGACGCTTATTGTGAATGGGAATCTAAGATTGAACTCATGTTTCGGTATTATAAATGTCCGGATGATGAAAAGGTAGCGTTAGCAACACTGGAATTTTCTGATTATGCATTAAGTTGGTGGACTCAACTTGGGGTAAACCGCCATCGGAATTATGAAGGTGAGATTTCGACATGGGATGAGTTGAAATAGATTATGCGTAAAAGGTTTATTCCACCTCACTACTATAGAGAAATTAAAACAAAGTTGAGAAGACTTATCCAAGGTAGTAGGACGGTGGATGAATATTTTAAAGAGATGGAGATGCTCATTCAGAGAGCTAATGTGGAGGAAGATGAAGAAACAACTATGGTTCGATTCATTGATGGTTTGAACAGGCCGATAGCTAATACATTGAGGCTACAAACTTACATTGATTTGGAAGAAGCAGTTCACAAAGCCATTGAGATCGAGCAACAATTAAAGGAACAAAGGTTTGGGTCCTTATCTACTTCACAATATTATCGAGGTAACAATTCCAATTCTGATTTTAAGAGTTCAAAACCACCTTTTGTTACTAACAAGTCTTCTTTGAGTAATGGAAGTAAACAATCAGATTGGAAAAAAGGGGCTCCTGCAAAAACGCAAACACCTTCTAAGCAGCCCAATTTAGGTGATTCGAGTGCGAAGAGGACTCGTGAGATTGAATGCTTTAAGTGCAAAGGGCGTGGTCATTATAGTAGAGAATGCCCTAACACGAGATTACTTCTTCTAAAAGATAACGGTGAGTACACTTCCGACTCTGATAATACAGATCCAGATATGCCAGAACTTGTGAATGACAGTGATAATGGCGACGAGTTGGTCGAACCACCAAAGGAAGGGGACTTTGCTAATTTTCAATGCCTTGTAGTTCGTCGAACCCTTAACATTCAGATAAAAGATGATGAGAGCCAAAGGACCAATATTTTCCATTCTCGGTGTTTTATTAAAGGTAACTTATGTTCACTCATTATTGATAGTGGGAGTTGCTCGAATGTAGTGAGTAGTTATTTGGTGGATTCTTTAAAGTTGCCTTGTACCAAACACCCTAAGCCATATCACCTTCAGTGGCTTAATGAATGTTCCGAAGTTAAAGTTACGAAACAGTCCTTGGTCACTTTTAAACTCGGCAATTATGAGGATGACGTATGGTGTGATGTAGTCCCCATGCATGCGGCACACTTGCTCCTTGGACGACCTTGGCAATTTGATCGCGATGTTACACACCAAGGTAAACTTAATCGATACTCCCTTGTATTTAAAGGCAAGAAATTCACTTTTGCTCATTTAAATCCTACTGGTGTATATAAAGATCAATTGAGGATGATAAAATTTTGTGAGGGGGTAAGGGAGAAAGAGCAAGTACAAAAGACAGAGAGAAAAGAGGCTAATAGTAGTGGAAAAAGTCAAAATTTAAAAAGCCCAAAGGTGAGTGAATCCTCTAGTAGTAAAATGAGCGGAAAAAATCTTTTGGCAACAAAAAAAGATGTGAAGAGAGCCCTACTTAATAAACAGCCTTGTATCCTTGTAAGGTTTAGGCAAAATTATTTATCTTTATCTAACATTAACGAAAATTTGCCTAGTGTGTTTCAATCTCTTTTGCAGGATTATGAGGATGTTTTTAGTGAGGCCCCTAAAGGTTTACCACCTTTACAAGGGATAGAACATCAAATTGACTTAGTACCCGGAGCTTCAATCCCAAATCGACCAGCCTATAGATGCAATCCCGAGGAGACAAAGGAATTGTAAAGGCAAGTGGAGGAATTACTAGACAAAGGGTACATTCGTGAGAGCCTAAGTCCTTGTGCTGTTCCTGTCTTATTGGTGCTAAAGAAAGATGGTACGTTTCGTATGTGTGTTGATTGTCGCCCAATCAACAAGATAACGGTAAAGTATCGACACCCAATCCCTAGACTTGATGATATGCTTGATGAATTACATGGTTCAATAATATTTACAAAAATTGATTTAAAAAGCGATTATCATCAAATTCGAATGAGGGAAGGGGATGAATGGAAAACAGCTTTTAAAACAAAATTTGGATTGTATGAATGGTTAGTTATGCCTTTCGGCCTTACTAATGCACCTAGTACATTTATGAGATTAATGAATCATGTTTTGAGGCTACATTTGGGTAAATTTGTAGTAGTTTACTTTGATGATATTTTAATTTACTCAAAGTCATTAGATGATCATGTTTTCCATGTTCGAACCGTTTTGGATATTCTACGAACTGAAAGATTATTTGCCAACCTTGACAAATGCACATTCTGTTGTGATAAACTAATATTCTTAGGTTTCATAGTTAGTGCTCAAGGTATTCATGTCGACGAGGACAAAGTTAAGGCAATTAAGGAGTGGCCGACTCCTAAATCGGTAACTGAGGTGAGATCTTTCCATGGTTTAGCCAGTTTTTATAGACGATTTGTGAAAGATTTCTCTACTATTGCTGCCCCATTGACTGAAGTTATAAAGAAATTAGTGGGTTTCAAATGGGGTGAAACCCAAGAAAAAGCTTTCAAACTCTAAAAGCTAAGTTATGTTCTGCTCCTTTGCTTAAATTACCTGATTTTGCTAACACTTTTGAACTTGAGTGTGATGCTTCAGGAATTGGAATCGGCGCCGTTTTAATGCAAGATAAGCAACCTATTGCTTATTTTAGTGAGAAATTGAACGGTGCACAGTTAAATTACTCGACTTATGACAAAGAACTATTGGCATTAGTTCGTGCACTTCAAGTATGGCAACATTATTTGCTGCCTAATGAGTTTGTCATACATACAGATCATGAGTCTCTTAAATGGTTAAAGGGACAAGGTAAGTTGAGTAACAGACATGCCCGATGGGTAGAATTCATTGAAACATTCCCTTATGTGATTCAATATAAAACAGGTAAAGATAATGTAGTCGCAGATGCTTTGTCTAGACGATATACTTTAATAACTACATTGAATGCTAAAGTCTTAGGGTTTGAACATATTAAAGAGTTATATGATGATGATACTGATTTCAGCCATATCTATAAGAATTGTGGACATACTGCTTTTGAAAAATTTTATCTTGTAGATGGCTTTCTTTTTCGTTTAAACAGGTTATGCATACCAAAGTGTTCCACGAGAGAATTGTTGATTCATGAAGCCCATAGTGGGGGACTAATGGGACATTTTGGAGTGGCCAAAACACTAGACATATTGCAAGAACACTTCCATTGGCCACATATGAAGAAGGATGTGGAAAAGGTATGTTCCAAGTGCATTACATGCAAACAAGCCAAATCTAAGGTAATGCCTCATGGCCTTTACACTCCTCTACTGATTCCTACTTCACCTTGGGTAGATTTATCCATGGATTTTATTTTAGGTTTGCCTCGAACAAAAAAAGGAAGAGATAGTATATTTGTTGTTGTTGACAGGTTTTCAAAGATGTCACATTTTATTCCTTGTCACAAAACAGATGATGCTACACATGTGGCAGACTTATTCTTTAAAGAAGTGGTAAGACTTCATGGCATCCCTAAAACAATTGTTTCTGATAGAGATGTCAAATTCCTTAGCCACTTTTGGAAGGTATTGTGGGGTAAGCTTGGTACTAAATTGCTTTATTCTACTACATGTCACCCCCAAACTGATGGTCAAACTGAAGTAGTTAATCGAATCTTAGGGACTCTATTACGAGCTGTTGTGGGAAAGAACATTAGAAATTGGGAAGAATGCCTACCATTCGTTGAATTTGCATATAATAGATCTATTCATTCTACAACTGGTTATTCCCCATTTGAACTTGTTTATGGTTTTAACCCACTAACAGTACTTGATCTTGCGCCATTACCTCTTGAACACGTTATGAATTTAGATGGCGAACAGAAAGCTGAGTTGGTGAAATCCTTACATGAGAAGGCTAGACAGCGAATAGCCAAAACAAATGATGCCAACACCAACAAAGCAAACAAGGGGCGCAAACGGGTTGTACTAGAACCCGAAGATTGGGTTTGGGTCCATTTGAGGAAAGAACGATTTCCTACAAAAAGGAAGACTAAGTTGGACCCAAGGGGCGATGGGCCTTTCCAAGTACTCGAGCGGATCAACGATAATGCCTATAAAATTGATCTACCTGGTGAGTACAATGTAAGTTCTACTTTTAATGTGGCTGACTTGTCCCCATTTGATTTTTCAGATTCGAGGACGAATCTTTTTGAGGAAGGGGGGAATGATACGAGTCATAAAGGCCCAGTCCAAGTTCAAGAACGTGCTGGGCTCAAATTGCCACAAGGCCCAATAACAAGATCAAAGGCCCGACAAATGCGGTCCAAACTAAATGGGACCATTCAAGAGCTTGTTAGCAAGGCCTTAGATGCATACACGAGAGAACAAGAAAATCAAGATTCACTTTCTTGTTTTCAAGAAAATCAAGAAACCGAATCTTGGCCCAATTTTGCTGTTCGAAGAGATTTCAAGAATCAAGAAAATCAAGATTTCAAATCTTGGAAATCTTGGTCCAAGAAACCAAATCTTGCAACCAAAACGCATTGGATCTCCATTACGAGCGTCAACGACCCAATTTTGGTAGGAGATGGATCACGAGCCCAAATTCTTGAAGGCGAGGCCCAATAACCAAAATCCAGCCCAATCAAGAAATTTCTTCATACTTAGTTGAAAATCAGGCCAAAATGTCAAAGGGCCCAACTCGTAAACATCCTACTTGTTTAATTTAATTTTTTAATCTTTAGGAGCATTACATGTAAAGTTCGGCCCAAAACAGCCCATATAAGTGCATGGCCGAATTTACCTTGTTATTTTATTAATTAGGTTTAATTTTTATTAGTTACTTGTGAGATTAGGATTTGTTGGAGGCCTATATAAGCATTGGCCAGCCACCCTTTGTAAACAACATCTTATTATTATTTTTTTCTATCAAATTTTAGATTTGTTGAATGCAGAATTTTCTTTGGGGTTTTCTCCAAGAATTCTCTCTTGAGTTTTCTTTAGAAGTTGTTTTAACAATCTTTTGATTGTGGGAGCCATCTTCAACCTTCTTCTTGCCATCGATATTCTTTGGAGGGGAGATTAGAGCCGTTTGAAGGAATTTGTGAATTCTTTCGGGAATTCAAGGGTTCTTAGGACTTTTCTTTATTTCTTGCTGTTTCGATTTGTTTCTTTATTCCTACTTGTGCCGATTCATCATCTAATATTTTGGCTGTTCTTGTTTGTGTTTCAGCCTTGATTCAAACTCCAAGAACTCTTCATTTAATCGGTTCTTTTATTGGCCATATATAATCGACTCAAAATTCCCCAAAATTTAGGGTTCTTGCCGTTTTCTATTTCTTCTTGTTGGGTGAAATTCGGCTGCTGAAATTTGGGCAATTCATATTGGGTGTTCAATTGGACCGAATCGCAAATTAAAATCACTTCTTGAACTGTTCAATTTCACCTATTTCTTTCTTTCTTTTTTTTGCCGCCCAAATCCCTAATCTTCCAATTAAAAATCTGATTGTTTCAATCTACTTACTGTTTTGGTGTTCTTGGCAGATTCGGCTTGTGGGAGTTCATTCTTGGGAATCAATTTCGTGTTCTTGGTTTCAAGAAACCTCTTTCATAAGTGTTTCGTTCCTTGATTAGATCTTGCTGATTTTTAGGGTTCTTATTCCAGATTTTAATTTTTCCAGATTTAATCTCGTTCTTTGTTTGATTTCAGATCTATTCGTTTAGAGCTTTCGTAGGAGTTTCTCGTGACTTGGCAACTCGATCTTGGTCCGCGCGCGCCTCCGTATCACAACTTATTTTCTCGAAATAGGAATCCATCTTGCTGATAGTACCTGTCATACGCACCTTGTACACATAACTTGTAAACTTCTCCAAAATCAGAATCATCAGCATATAATTCCTTTAAATAAGCAAAACCAAGTAACTTAACATCCAAATAATTTAAAAGAGCATACCTTCGCGATAAAGCATCTGCAACGATATTTTCCTTACCTTGCTTATACTTAATCACATATGGAAAGGATTCTAAGAATTCTACCCATTTTGCATGTCGTTTGTTAAGCTTAGTTTGCCCTCTCAAATGCTTCAAAGCCTCATGGTTCGTGTGTATAACGAACTCCTTAGACCAAAGGTAATGCTGCCATGTTTCTAATGCACTTATCAATGCGTACATTTCTTTGTCATAGGTGGGATAATTGAGCGTAGCTCCATTAAGTTTCTCGCTAAAATAAGCCACCAGTCGCCCATCTTGCGTTAAAACCACACCTATTCCTATTTTAGAAGCATCACATTCTACCTCGAAAATTTTGTTAAAATTCGGCAAACATAAAAGTGGAGCATTAGTCAAGCAATCTTTGATTTTAACAAAAGCAGGTTCTTGATCATCAGACCAAATAAAAGGTGAATTTTTTTGATAATACCGGTTAATGGGGCAGCAAGAGTGCTAAAATTCGGTACAAACCTCCTATAGAAGCTTGCAAGGCCATGAAAACTTCTAACTTGGCTGATGTTATTCGGTCGTGGCCATTCTTGTATTGCTTTAATCTTCTCTTGGTCCACCTCTAGTCCATTCGCACTTACAACAAAACCTAGAAAAACAACTTTGTTAGTACAAAAGTTACATTTCTTAAGGTTTGCATATAATAACTTCCTTTCGTAAAACCTTCAAAATAGCATGCAAATGTTCAAGATGTTCAGTTAATGATTTGCTGTAAATTAAAATATCGTCAAAATAAACTATGCAAAATCGACCAATGAAAGACCTCAAAACGTGGTTCATCAACCTCATGAAAGTACTCGGTGCATTGGTGAGGCCAAAAGGCATCACTAACCACTCATACAAACCGTATTTAGTCTTAAATGCAGTCTTCCACTCGTCCCCCTCCCGCATACGAATTTGATGATAGCCACTTTTCAGATCAATCTTAGAGAACAATTTTGCACCACTAAGCTCGTCCAACATATCATCAAGTCTAGGAATGGGATGTCGGTATTTGACGGTAATTTTGTTGATAGCTCGGCAATCTACGCACATCCTCCATGAACCATCTTTTTTAGGCACCAACAGAACGGGAACGCACATGGACTTAAACTCTCCCGTATATAGCCTTTTTCCATTAATTCCGCTACTTGTCGTTGCAACTCTTTAGTTTCCTCTGGGTTGCTTCGATAAGCTGGTCTATTTGGAATTGTAGCTCCGGGAATAAAGTCTATTTGGTGTTCAATACCTCGAAAAGGAGGCAATCCTCTTGGCACATCTTCCGGGAAAACGTCTTTGAATTCCTGAAGCAATGAAACAATAGACAAAGGTAAAGAATTATCAAGTTTGTTAGCATCAAATAAGCATTCCTTGTACATAAGTACAAGTACGGGTTGATGCAACAACAATGATTTTCTTATCTCTTTTTCTCTTGCAAATACGCTCATTTTACCACTCTCAATTTCTTTTTGACTTTCTTGTTCCTCCCGTACTTTTACCTCAACTCCCTCAATTTTTTCTTTCTTTTTTCATTTTTCTTGTCTCTCTCTTTTTCAATCTTTTCCTTCAACTTCAATTGATCTTGGTACACTTGCTTTGGAGTCAATGGCGCTAAAGTTACATTCTTGCCTCGATGCTTGAATGTATAGCGATTTGTATAACCATCATAGATCACGCGCCTATCAAACTGCCATGGACGTCCCAAAAGTAGATGTCCCGCATGCATAGGAACTACATCGCACACCACTTCATCTTGGTACTTTCCAATAGAAAATGCCACCACAGCTTGTTTTGTTACTTTCAGCTCACCTCCATCATTTAGCCATTGCAACTTGTATGGAGTTGGATGTTTAGTTGTAGCCAAACCTAGCTTTTCCACCAACATAATACTAGCTACATTAGTACAGCTACCACCATCAATGATCATACTACATACCTTGCCTTGAATGTGGCATCGAGTATGAAAAATATTCTCCCTTTGTTGATCAGTTTCAACACTTTGAATACTGAGGCTACGCTTCACCACAAGAATTTCTCCTTCAACGGGTAACTCTAAATCTTCATCATCGGATGGCATTTCAGGTTCATTTTCATCCTCTTCCTCCGACTCAACCTCTCCATCAGCTCTTATCACCATAATTCATCGATTGGGACATTGACTAGCTATGTGCCCTCGGCCTTGACACTTGAAACATCTTATGTCTCTCGTGCGATTTGGCGCTTGCTCATTTTTATTTCGACTTGTCTCTCCAACGGGTTGATTTGATTTAACTGCTACAGTCGGCTCTTTTGTTCTAACAAGGGGTTTGTTGACTCCTTGATTCCATTTGTTGATTGAAGAATTGGCATAGGGTCTACTAACTCCTTTTTGCTTAAGTTACTTTTCAACCTTAATCGCCATGTGAACCATGTCCATCACTTCAACATAGTGTTGTAGTTCAACTATGTTGGCAATGTCACGGTTTAAACCCACAAGGAACCTAGCCATGGTTGCCTCTCAATCCTCCTCGATATCAGCTCGAATCATTGCTATCTCCATCTCCTTATAATAGTCTTCAACACTTCTATTTCCTTGAGTTAGGTTTTGAAGTCGTTGATAAAGATCTCGATGGTAGTATGATGGAATAAATCTTTTCCGCATAACTGATTTCATTTCTCCCCAAGTAGAGATGGGTCTTTCACCATTTCATCGTCGACTAGTTACAAGCTGGTCCCACCACACTATGGCATAATCAGAAAACTCAATTGCCGCGAGTTTCACCTTTTTACTCTCCGAATAGTTGTGGCAATAAAAAACAAGCTCAATCTTCGTTTCCCACTCCAAATAAGCTTCAGGGTCATTCTTACCTTGGAATGGTGGAATTGTCATCTTGATATTCTTAAGATTTTCATCTGGTCGTTCATGATCTCTAGGACCTCGTTGTCGTTGACGGCCTCGACGTCGTACACTTTGGGCAGATGAGTGATCACTTTCTTGTCACTTGCTTCATAAGGATCTTGAATTGGACGTTCTCGCTCTTGTCTTGCATCTTCCGAAGTTATCTCACGTTGTTCTCGTCTCTCGACTCGATATAATCGATCTTCAATTGGTTCAAGTTTTCTATCAAATAATCGCTCCATCTCTCGCATAATTGCTTGAAGGGTAAGATCTGGCACTCCTCCTTCCAATTTTGATTTCTTTCCGGACTTCGTGACATATTTTTTTAAAAATGAACTCACAACAAAGAATCTCACTATCCACTCACAAAGAAATCTCACTTCCTTGGCTTTTATACTCTCGAATAAACTCACCACTCTCTTGCCTCTTTCCACTCACTCCTACTCTCTAAGTTCTTAGGAATTATTTAAACTTAAAAAGCAGTTGTTGTGGGTCAGCTTACAACCTTAATGTTTGGGCTTGGTAAGAATATTGTAGGACAAAGGAAAGTAGGCTTGAAACGAGAAATGAAAAGGTTGGATGTGGCGAAATAGTAGAAGGTAGTAATAACTATAATTTGGGCAGAAAACAACAACAAAATTTCAAAACTAGCTTCTTCTTCTTCTTTTTTCACGAATTTTTTTTTCACAAAATTTTTTTTTCAACTTGATATCCAATCTCTTGAGTTTGAAAGGAAACCAATTTTTTTTAATTTTTTTTTTGAATTTTTTTTGAAGAAATTACTATACCGTATTGCCGACAATATCGATTCTTACTCCAAATTCGCTAGCTCTGATACCAATTTGATACGAACTCATTTCATGATTGATTCGAGTCGTTAGTGATGCCCGATCGTGAATTGAGTAGAATAGAATCGTTTCGGTTTAAAGGAAACAAAATAGAAATAATGGCTTCAAACAAAGGTAATAAACAAAATAGATAGGAAACAATAACAAATTAATTGGATAAGACCGAGAATGAACCAACAAATAAGGGAATTGTTGACCCGAATCTCAAAATGGTGCTTAGGTGTTTAACGGTTTAAAGAAACAGCAAGAAACCTTGACCCACTATCAACTATGATAGGAACCAAAGGTATGTTGAACGCCACACCAAAGGTGATAAGTTCGGTAAACAAAGAAAAGATGGATGCCACAAGCTATGCTTGATAAGTCAAATCAATTCCGTAAGAACAATGAGAATTGGATAGCTCACAATTCAAATATAACATCTATATTCAGCAAAAGTCCCCTCTCTAAGGCTGATTACAACTATTTATAATGCTAGAACAAGGTAACCGAATGGTCAAAAAAAAACATCCACTTAATGTGCCATAAAAACTGATGTCTTTTCTTATGCTTTGAACCAAAAACTCCTTCCATAAAATCATTTCAATTCAGCTGATTTGAATGTCTTTAATGTCTTAAAAATGTCTCTTGAGTTGTCCTTGGCTAGCTGAATAGACACCATCTTTTAACCTGCTACTTAATGACATTCAAAGGTTTGATTAATTTCTCTTGAAAGCTCCAAAAACGGCTGGAAGTGGAAGAGTTGCTGCTGAATTTTAAAGGGCATAAAATGCTCTTTAAAAACTCCTTTTAATGATCTTTAAGCTCCTTTTTTTAACAGCCCCTTTAATTGTAACTCAAAAGAACTTGAACAGCCACTTATTAAATGTGTAACAGCCTTGAATTGTAACCACTATAAGCTAAAAAGTCACCTGCAATAAACACATTAAAATGAGTTTATTAAACACATTAAAACACTTATTAATCATAACACATATTAAACTTACTTAAATAAATGAACTAAAACATATATGCAATAATTATTCCAGCAACTAGTTTAATTAAAGAAGCATAATTTAAAGAACTTAATTTATGCATCAATAAATAATCCTAGGAACTAGATCAATTAAGAAGCATCTTATTTAATAAAGTTCAATAACTAACTCATGTATTAAAACTTTAAGATAAGTTAAATTAATTGATCAGCAACCTATTTATTAAACTAAAACAAGTTAATTAAAAGAAACAAATTCAGCTTGCAATAAATTGCAAGTAACGCCTTTTGAACGGTTTGAAGCACGACTATCAAATTCGACCACTCCCTCTTCCCAAGCTCGTTCCACATAGCTTGCTAGTACATTTCGAAATCTCTTAGCTCGTGATCGAGTTATTAGTCCTCGTGGCAGCTCAATGGATTCGGTAGTAATTTCCCAGGCTAAGGTTGCATCACACGCTTTGGCTGCAAGATTCGGTTTCTTGGACCAAGATTTCCAAGATTTGAAATCTTGATTTTCTTGATTCTTGAAATCGCTCCGAACAGCAAAATTGGGCCAAGATTCAGTTTCTTGATTTTCTTGAAAACAAGAAAGTGAATCTTGATTTTCTTGATTTGAGCCCATCACCTTCTTAAGCTTGGGTTGGGCCTTTGTGACTCGTATCATTCCCCCTTCCTTAAAAAGATTCATCCTTGAATCTAAAAAAATCAAATGAACTCGACTTTCCTCGATCGAACGGGACTAATGGCAATTGAGTCCACTGAAAAGAATAGCCATGAAATAGTAAATAGCAACGCAAACAAGCTTGTAGTCCAATTATAAGCATAATAGAACAGGTATAACGCATGTGAATGGACAGATTCAGATTACCATGCCTTAATCGACGGTCTATAGATTCACTCACACATGCATTATCAAAAACAAGAATCTTTTATCAACCATCAAAATAGATTTATCATCAATAAATAAAATAGGACAGTCAAGCACGTTTCGATCTAAGTGTTCATCAACACGATCTTTGTTGCTATCCGAGGAGTACAAAAGTGTTTCAAAGGTTTCAAGTATCTTACCTTGATAAGCAAAAGAATAAGGGTCGATTTTACCTTTTTCATTTAAAACAAACCTTTGTTCATCGGGGGCATAGTGTAGTCGAATCTCCGTTGTTGAGTTAACCTTTGTCAAATGGAACTCAAACTTCATGTACAACCACATAAACTGTTTAAGGCACGAATATAAATTGAAAACAAATTTGGAAAATTTTGTTACCTTATTCTCCAAGACAGATTTGGACAAATTCGAGGATTTTACACAAGGTAAATCAAGAGAATAACAAATCACGCTTCTTTTCGTAATGACTTTATCAACCACAATCGAAGAGTAACAATTAATCGGATCAAAATGAGGGGATCTTTTAAGAACTAAGTCACCAAAAGTTTTATCAATAATTTTCAAATCTGCACTGGACTTGGTTTCTAAAACTTCCTTACCTCGCTTACCTTCGGGATCATGTAGTGTGATTTCATCTTTGCCTAAGTTGATCGTATGAAAGCGTCTTTCATTTGAGAGGTATTGAAGTTGAAAGTTATCTTTCGATCTTTTGGGAACCTGAAAAGTAGCAACACAAGAAAAATTCATATCTTGGTTAGTGGAAACATTCCTCACTACCCTTTCCACGTCTTTTTCTTTTGTTTCTTTTTCTAATTCATTTTCTCTTCTTTCTTCAATTTCTTTTGCACTCTCAATCTCTTTTTTCTCTCTTTCATTCTCTTTTTCTTTTTCCTCACTTGTTTTAACAGAATTTTTCAGTTTGATTTGGTCCTCATGGACTTGTTCTAGAGTGAGCGGCACTAAGGTGAGTTTCTTTCCTTGATGCTTGAAAGAATACCTATTGGTACGACCATCGTGAGTGACTTTTCGATCCAGTTGCCATGGTTCTCCTAGCAATAAATGGCAGGCTTGAATAGGCATTACGTCACACACAACTTCGTCTTGATACTTACTGATAGAAAAGGCGATGCGCACTTGTTGAGTGACCCTAAATTGGCCTTCGTTGCTAAGCCCTTGTAGTTGATAAGGTTGTGGATGCTTGGTAGTGGTTAAGCAAAGCTTTTCCACCATCGTCGTGCTGGCTATGTTCGAGCAACTTTCACCATCAATAATAACTCTACAAAGCTTACCTTGTACATGGCAGCGAGTATGAAAGAGATGTTCTCGTTGCTACTCGCTCTTTGGTTTTGCCAAAGATGATTGTCCACGATCATGAAAATCATCATCCATTCTAGGGACACGTTGAGGGCTGCACCTATAGGGCTGGTTATCCCTATCTTCCTTAATTGGATCTCGATATTAATGTTTTTGATTCACTCGTACCTCATTCAAAGTAGTATTCAATGCTTGAAGTGTAGCATTTATTTGTGTGATTGCAGCAGTATGTCCGTCTAACTGTTGTTGGACTTTCATAAGTGCATCATTATTATCACCTTTAGACATCTTCAAAACCTGTAAAAAATAAACACTCAACACTCAAAAATAAAAGTTAGCAAACCTCACCATTAATCACTCAAAAAGAAAAATCAAATTCTCAATGAGGTCGAATTCAATCTTGTGAGTTCTTTATCAGAGTTTATATCAACCAATTAGAGAGTGTGAACCAAACTACCAAAGAATCCTAATTTGCACTAGGATGCCAAAAACTGACGAGACACCAAGTGATTCGTGTTGCACCGAGGAAGATGTTGTGCACACGTGTAAATCCTACTAACACAAGAAACAAGAAGGTGTTAGATAACGTAACGGAAGAATAAAAGCAAACAGATGAAAACCTACAGCTAAGAATCAATAAAAATTGCTAAAAACAGAAAACCCGAAAAACTGTAGAGTAACTTGACAACTTCGTTTGAGGTGTTCCCGATCTCTAAAAATCACGAAATTAAATCTGGAATGTCCTTAAATATTGAATTTTTGATCTAGAAATTTTGGGCACCAAATTCAACCCGATGAATCTTTTTTTAAATTTTTATTAAATTTCGTATTTTTTGATTTTTTTGACTTTTTTGACTGATTTTTTTGTGGGAATAATTTTTTATATTCAATCACAGTGCCAAAAACATGTATGTAAAATTTCAGATCAATCGGACAACGTTTACCCACTCAAATGAATTTTTTTTGAAAAATTTTTCTGGGTAAAACTGCTGTTTGTGCTTTAAAAAAATAGAGATCAGTTTAGAAATCAACCAAGAACACCCAAAACGCCCAAAATCTGGTACCAAATGATAGAGGAATGCGCGTGGACCAAGATCGAGTTGCCAAGTCACGGGAAACTCCTACGAAAGCTCTAAACGAATAGATCTGAAAATTAAAACAAATAACAAGATTAAACTAATCAGACCTGAAATTAAATCCCCAAATTCAATTAAAGGAGCAGCAAGAAACAAAGAAATAGAATAGATGAATCAAACGAAATTGGAAGTATAGAAAGATTGCGAATCGGTCAACAAATTGATTCGGCCAAGAATGCCCAATTTCCAGCAATCAATTGATCCCCAAATTGAAAGAGATCCAATCGGCCAAACCCTAGGAATTGGGGATTTTTGGGTTTGAATGGGCGCTGCCAATAGGAGAACAACTTAAACGATGAGATCTTGAGTTTAATCAATGCTGGAAAACAAACAAGAACAGAAAAATATTAGATGAGAAATCGGCACAAGTATAAGCAAAGAAAAGTAAAGAAAGAAATCGAAAACAGCAAGAATTAAAGGATAAGTCCTAAAGATCCTTGAAATCCCGAAAGATTTCACAAATCTCTTCAAACGGCTCTAATCTCCCCTCCAAAGAATATCGATGGCAAGAAGAAGGTTGAAGATGGCTCCCACAATCAAAAGATTGTTAAAACAACTTCTAAAGAAAACTCAAGAGAGAATTCTTGGAGAAAACCCCAAAGAAAATTCTGCACTCAACAAATCTGAAATTTGATAGAAAAAATAATAATAAGATGTTTACAAAGGGTGGCTGGCCAATGCTTATATAGGCCTCCAACAAATCCTAATCTAATTAGAAAACTTAAAAAAAATTAAACTTAATTAAAAAAAACAAAGGAAAATTTGGCCATGCATCCTATTGGGCTGTTTTGGACCGAATTTAACATGTGATATTCCTAAAACTTAAAAAATTAACTTAAACAACTAAAATGTTTACAAATTGGGCCCTTTGACATTTTGGCCTGATTTTCAACTAAATATGTATGGATTTCTTGATTGGGCTGGGAATTTGCTTATTGGGCCTCGCCTTTAAGAATTTGGGCTTGTGATCCATCTCCTACCGAAATTGGGTCGTTGACGCTCGTAATGGAGATCCAACGCGCTTTGGCTGCAAGATTCGGTTTCTTGGACCAAGATTTCCAAGATTTGAAATCTTGATTTTCTTGATTCTTGAAATCGCTCCGAACATCAAAATTGGGCCAAGATTCGATTTCTTGATTTTCTTGAAAACAAGAAAGTGAATCTTGATTTTCTTGATTTGAGCCCATCACCTTCTTAAGCTTGGGTTGGGCCTTTGTGACTCGTATCAATTCATCATCCCTCAAGCATCTTTCAATCATTCCTAATTCATTCTTATCATTCATCATTCTCTTTTTTCTCCAAATTCTCTTAGCATTTTCCATTCCCACGCCTAACATCATCTCTTCATAGAGATTTTAGCAATTAAGCCTCTTAAAGAACCCTTGGTCAGCCACCTTGGAGAGCCATCAGCAAAGGAGCAAAGCAAAGGAACGAATGAGCCTCGTCATTCAGAGTCCTGGGTGATAGCCACTCTGAATTGGGTTTAATGTGATGCAAACCTTGCGTGAAAAACAACTATATGCAAAATTTAGTAAATGTGAATTCTGGCAACAAGAAGTTGATTTTCTAGGACATGATATATTTGCTGATAGAATTAGGGTTGATTCAAATAGATTGTAGATTGGAAAATTTTGAGGAATGTTTTTTAAGTTTGAATTTTCTTGGGATTGGCCGGACACTATCAATGATTTGTTAAAAACTTCTCAATCATTGTTTCACCTGTGACCAGGTTACTACAGAAAAATGTCAAATTTGATTGGTCTAATAAATGTCAACAGAGTTTTGATCACCTGAAAAACATCTTAACAAAAGCTCCAGTATTATAAAAACCTAAATCCTAAGCCCTAAACCTTAAATCTAGTATTAGAAATTTAGTTTTGATCAGCAAAGATTGATGTTGCTTTATCATTTTGCAAAATTTCCTTAGAAAAAAATTGTGCCATGCATGGACATTACTCGGGACGAGCAATGGTATAAGTTTGGGGGTGCGTAAACTCAAAATTACATAGGGTTTTTCTATATGTTTTTCCCACCTTTTTACTTAATTATGTTTATCTCGACTAATATTATTGAAATAAGTGAATTTTACTTAATTAAGTAATTTTATACATGAATTTGGAAAGCATGTGAAATTATGCTTAATTACATGATTTTCATGCATATTTTATATTAATTCATGTTAATTTATTAATGTATGTATTATTCACTGTGTAGGTAGGCTATTGGAGACATGATTTAAATAAATAAAAGATAGCCATGCACAAATTATCCATATGGATGGTAAGACCATGCAATTTTGGGCATGGGGTTAACTACTTGACCCAATAAAGAAAGGTGATAAAAGATGGACTTGTCTACTAAGTTATGAGACAGAAAAAATCATCCAACAAGTGGAATTAAAAGCTCAATTTCGGCACTTGATGTTGGCTGCCCAAAATGTGTTTTGAGATATTTAATAGAGGGTCCCTATAGTTGGAAAATAATCAGAATTTAGCCTAACAACTTCATTGTTGAAATTTTCCACTCTATAACTATTTTTAGCTTGAAATTTGAATTCAAATTGAGAAAACTTGGTCATCCCTTTTCCTTGAAGCATGGCTGGCCACATGAGAGAGGGAAGGAAATTTAAACCTATTTTTACTAAACTCAAACCCTTACCTTCACCTATAAATACCTTGCCATCCCTCATCACTCAACACACCTCTCTCACTCTCAATATTTTTCTCTCAATTCCTTTTCCCTTTTTCCCTTGCATAGCCATCCATCCCCTCTCTCATTTTAGCCTCAAAGGCTTTTGTCAAAAGCACTATTTAGTCAGCTACATTTTAAACCCTTAGCAAAAGAAGCTTCAATCAGAACGAAGGAGCGCTTCAGTTAGAATAGATCTGAAAGGCTGCTAAACTGAGGAAACTCTTTCCTCTTGTCATTTATTTTAAACATTTTTCCTTTGTGTTTTATGTTTTTGATATCAACTATGAAGTTTTAATTCCTATTTGCTAGGATGATTATATTAATTTAATGAGATTTATATAATTCATGTTAACATGTTTTGCGCCTTAGTCAATTATGTTTTCAATTAATATCATGATGGATTTCATTCATACGTGATTGGGTGCACTCAGATTAGCTGAGTGATCCTAACCAGACGACGGCTAGTAGGCATATAATTGAAAAGTGCAATGCTTAATTTAGGTCATTAAAACTGACTAAGTTAAGGTTCATAATATCTTTAGTTAGCTCTATTATCTTGCATGGTTTTTAGACCTATATAATTAAACTGTTGTACAAGTAAATTTCCCTTAGGTCATTAAAACCGACTAAGTTAAGGTTCATAATATCTTTAGTTAGCTCTATTATCTTGCATAGTTTTTAGTTAGCTCTACTTATATAATTAGCTCTATTATCTTGCATAGTCTTTTACGTGTCCCGAGATGATGATGAGTAAACCTTACATAACGTGAGTTTAGGCAAATCCATATTGTAAACACATCAAGAAAGAAAAGCCTTTGTGGTGTAATATGAAGTAAAAGCCTTTGTGGCATACTATGAAAGAAAAGCCTTTGTAGTGTAATATGGAAGAAAAGCCTTTGTGACGTAATATGGAAGAAAAGTGTTTGTGGCGTAATGTGGAAGAAAATCGTTTGTGGCGTAATATGAAAGGAACATTTGTGGCAAACTCTAAATGGATCACCTTAGTGGCTTGTTCTATTGATTGTTGGTAAGGTGTATTTTGCTAAGTCAAAATGGCGTAAACTATTAGGAATATCTGGTAAGTTACGAATTTGAATATTTGTCTCTATGGTAAGATTTGTGTAAGTTCTAGTAGATCTATAATATCTATGACCAAGATAAGGTATACCAAGATAAGGTGTATATGCTACGGAATAAGAGTTGAATGAAGTCTTAAGGGATTTTCATGAAAAAGAGATGTATATTTGTTTGTTAATAAGGGTTTCTATTATGATAATCTATAAGTAAGAAAAGTAAGGGGTATCACATCTTCTAAATTTATTCTGAATCTGAGTTAATGTTGTTTTGAATTATGAGATTCTGTATAACATGATATGGAGTTCACTTGAATGTTATACGCCACTGACTTATCAGTATGAATATGTGCATATAATTAGATCAGGGTAGGTCTAAGATTGAACCACATGTATGAAATGTAGTATAAGTATTCGCCATGTATATGTATCCGCCCAAGATAATGTCAGTGATCAGTTGTTTTCAAATAAGAGATTCATGAATCGGTTAGGATTTCCTCGGTAACAAGATATGGAAGATTATGTATGATAATTGGCACATAAGAGAGTGATAAGTTAGTTAGGTATCAGCCATTGTAAATGATGTAGAATACAAGTTGACTCATGGAAAGTCCTGTAATATTGAAAAGACTCCATCAACGTATGGTTGATGAGCTCACTAAGTACTTTTGTACTTACAATATGGTTATTTCTTTTCAGGTTTGCGAAAAAGAGGTTTCACTTGGAAGGACGACGTCAGGAGTACGTCAAGTTGATGGCAAACTGGGCTATTATGCATATTATCCCTAACTCGCTGATGTAATTATTTCACAAAATCTGCCTTTTTCTTTCCATCTACATGCACCAATTTATCAAAAGGTAAAGGCAATAAATCCAATGGAGTTAAGGGATTAAATCCATACACTACCTCAAATGGTGAAAACTTGGTAGCTGAATGTACCGATTGATTGTATGCAAATTCAATGTAAGGTAGACACTCCTCCCAAGTTTTAAAATTCTTACGTATAATGGCCCGCAGTAGTGTTGAGAGAACTCTATTAACAACCTCTGTTTGGCCATCAGTTTGGGGATGACTTGTTGTGGAAAATAATAGCTTAGTTCCAATCTTTCCCCATAAAGTCCTCCAAAAGTGGCTGAGAAATTTAGTGTCTCGATCCAAAACAATGGTTCTTGGAATTCCATGCAATCGTACAATCTCCCTAAAAAATAGATTGGCAACATTTAAAGCATCGTCAGTTTTGTTACATGCAATGAAATGGGCCATTTTTGAAAACCGATCAACTACAACAAACACAGAATCTTTGCCATTCTTTGTTCTAGGAAGACCCAAAACAAAGTCCATAGAAATATCCATCCATGGCATTTCTGGAATCGGTAATAGAGTATAGAGTCCATGTGGCTGGACCTTTCATTTCGCCTTCTTGCAAACAATACAACGATTGCACACTTTAGCCACATCTCGTTTCATCTTTGGCCAATAAAAGTGTTCTTGAAGAACGGCCAAAGTTTTGGCAATACCAAAATGTCCCATTAAACCCCCACTATGTGCTTCATGAACTAGCAAATTTCTAGTTGATCCTTGGGGTATGCACAACTTATTTTCTCGAAATAGGAATCCATCTTGCTGATAGTACCTGTCATACGCACCTTGCACACATAACTTGTAAACTTCTCCAAAATCAGAATCATCAGCATATAATTCCTTTAAATAAGCAAAACCAAGTAACTTAACATCCAAATAATTTAAAAGAGCATACCTTCGCGATAAAGCATCTGCAACGATATTTTCCTTACCTTGCTTATACTTAATCACATATGGAAAGGATTCTAAGAATTCTACCCATTTTGCATGTCGTTTGTTAAGCTTAGTTTGCCCTCTCAAATGCTTCAAAGCCTCATGGTCCATGTGTATAACGAACTCCTTAGGCCAAAGGTAATGCTGCCATGTTTCTAATGCACGTATCAATGCGTACATTTCTTTGTCATATGTGGGATAATTGAGCATAGCTCCATTAAGTTTCTCGCTAAAATAAGCCACCGGTCGCCCATCTTGCGTTAAAACCGCACCTATTCCTATTCCAGAAGCATCACATTCTACCTCGAAAATTTTGTTAAAATTCGACAAACATAAAAGTGGAGCATTAGTCAAGCAATCTTTGATTTTAACAAAAGCAGATTCTTGTTCATCAGACCAAATAAAAGGTGAATTTTTTGATAATACCGGTTAATGGGGCAGCAAGAGTGCTAAAATTCGGTACAAACCTCCTATAGAAGCTTGCAAGGCCATGAAAGCTTCTAACTTGGCTGATGTTATTCGGTCGTGGCCATTCTTGTATTGCTTTAATCTTCTCTTGGTCCACCTCTAATCCATTCGCACTTACAACAAAACCTAGAAAAACAACTTTGTCAGTACAAAAGTTACATTTCCTAAGGTTTGCATACAATACTTCCTTTCGTAAAACCTTCAAAATAGCATGCAAATGTTCAAGATGTTCAGTTAATGATTTGCTGTAAATTAAAATATGATCAAAATAAACTACGCAAAAACGACCAATGAATGACCTCAAAACGTGGTTCATCAACCTCATGAAAGTACTCAGTGCATTGGTGAGGCCAAAAGGCATCACTAACCACTCATACAAACCGTATTTAGTCTTAAACGCAGTCTTCCACTCGTCCCCCTCCCGCATACGAATTTGATGATACCCGCTTTTCAGATCAATCTTAGAGAACAATTTTGCTCCACTAAGCTCTCTAACATATCATCAAGTCTAGGAATGGGATGTCGGTATTTGACGGTAATTTTGTTGATAGCTCGGCAATCTACGCACATCTCCATGAACCATCTTTTTTAGGCACCAACAGAACGGGAACCGCACATGGACTTAAACTCTCCCGTATATAGCCTTTTTCCATTAATTCCACTACTTGTCGTTGCAACTCTTTAGTTTCCTCTGGGTTGCTTCGATAAGCTGGTCGATTTGGAATTGTAGCTCCGGAAATAAAGTCTATTTGGTGTTCAATGCCTCGAAAAGGAGGCAATCCACTTGGCACATCTTTCGGGAAAACGTCTTTGAATTCCTGAAGCAAAGAAACAATAGACAAAGGTAAAGAATTATCAAGTTCGTTAGCACCAAATAAGCATTCCTTGTACATAAGTACAAGTACGGGTTGATGCAACAACAATGATTTTCTTATCTCTTTTTCTCTCGCAAATACGCTCATTTTACCACTCTCAATTTCTTTTTGACTTTCTTGTTCCTCTCGTACTTTTACCTCCACTCCCTAAATTTTTTCTTTCTTTTTTTCATTTTTCTTGTCTCTCTCTTTTTCAATCTTTTCCTTCAACTTCAATTGATCTTGGTACACTTGCTTTGGAGTCAATGGCGCTAAAGTTACATTCTTGCCTCGATGCTTGAATGTATAGCGATTTGTATAACCATCATAGATCACGCGCCTATCAAACTGCCATGGACGTCCCAAAAGTAGATGTCCCGCATGCATAGGAACTACATCGCACACCACTTCATCTTGGTACTTTCCAATAGAAAATGCCACCACAGCTTGTTTTGTTACTTTCAGCTCACCTCCATCATTTAGCCATTGCAACTTGTATGGAGTTGGATGTTTAGTTGTAGCCAAACCTAGCTTTTCCACCAACATAATACTAGCTACATTAGTACAGCTACCACCATCAATGATCATACTACATATCTTGCCTTGAATGTGGCATCGAGTGTGAAAAATATTCTCCCTTTGTTGATCAGTTTCAACACTTTGAATACTGAGGCTACGCTTCACCACAAGAATTTCTCCTTCAACGGGTAACTCTAAATCTTCATCATCGGATGGCATTTCAGGTTCATTTTCATCCTCTTCCTCCGACTCAACTTCTCCATCAGCTCTTATCACCATAATTCGTCGATTGGGACATTGACTAGCTATGTGCCCTCGGCCTTGACACTTGAAACATCTTATGTCTCTCGTGCGATTTGGCGCTTGCTCATTTTTATTCGACTTGTCTCTCCAATGGGTTGATTTGATTTAACTGCTATAGTCGGCTCTTTTGTTCTAACAAGGGGTTTGTTGACTCCTTGATTCCATTTGTTGGTTGAAGAATTGGCATAGGGTCTACTAACTCCTTTTCGCTTAAGTTGCTTTTCAACCTTAATCGCCATGTGAACCATTGATACGAACTCGTCTCGTGATGTTTTGAGTCGTATGTGTTGCCTAATCGTGAATTGAGTAAGGATGGATTCATTTCGGTTTTAAAATGAAACAAAATAGAGATAATGGCTTCAAACAAATGTAATAAACAAAATAAAGAGGAAACAATAACAAATTAATTGGCTAAGACCGAAAATGAACTAACAATAACGAATTGTTGACCCGAATCTCAAAATGGTCTTTAGGTGTTTTCGGTTAAAGGAAATAGGAAAGGAACCTTGACCCACTATCAACTATGATAGGAACCAAAGGTATATTGAACGCCACACCAAAGGTGATAAGTTCAGCAACAAAGAAAAGATGGACGCCACAAGCTATGCTTGATAAGTCAAATCAATTTCGAAAGAACAAAGAGAATTGGATAGCTCACAATTCAAATATTTCATCTATATTCAGCAAAAAGTTGTTCCCTCTATGGCTGATTACATCTATTTATAATGCTAGAACAAGGTAACCGAATGGTCAAAAACATCCACTTAATGTGCCATAAAAAACTGATGTCTTTTCTTATTCTTTGAACCAAATAACTCCTTCCATAAAATCACTTTAATTCAGCTGATTTGAATGTCTTTAATGGCTTAGAAAATGACTCTTGAGTTGTCCTTGTCTAGTTGAATAGACACCATCTCTTACTAGCTCCTTAATGACATTCAAAGGCTTGATTAATTTCTCTTAAAAGCTCCAAAAACGGCTGGAAGTGGAAGAGTTGCTGCTGAATTTTAAAGGGCATAAAGTGCTCTTTAAAAACTCCTTTTAATGATCTTTAAGCTCCTTTTTTTAACAGCCCCTTTAATTGTAACTCAAAAGAACTTGAACAGCCACTTATTAAATGTGTAACAGCCTTGAATTGTAACCACTATAAGCTAAAAAGTCACCTGCAATAAACACATTAAAATGAGTTTATTAAACACATTAAAACACTTATTAATCATAACACATATTAAACTTACTTAAATAAATGAACTAAAACATATATGCAATAATTATTCCAGCAACTAGTTTAATTATGATACGCCCTCACCTCGAGATCGAATTGAGTCGTAAAGATCGCCCGATCGTGAATTAGGAGTAAATTGAGGCTTTGAAAAATAGGCTAGAAGAAAGAGGTTTATTTAGGCTCAAAAGGGTTTATTTGGTTTAGGAAATGAATTAGAAAACAATGGAAGCAATTTGGCTAAGGATTCGAAAGCCGAACTAACACAATAGGAATGTGTTAACCCGTAACTTAGGAGAATGCTTAGGTTGGTAAGGATGGATGGAAGGTTTGTTAAATGGATAGAAACTTCGACCCACTATCAATGATGATAGGAACCTTAGTATGAATCGAACGCCACACTTTTGGGATTAAAGTGATAAGTTCGGGAAGAAACAAAAACAAGTTTGACGCCACAAAGATGTTTGATAAGTCTCACAAGTTTTTGGAGAATAACGAGAGTTGAAAACAACCTCACAATTTAGCAAAGCTATCAAATTGTTCATTAACCTCAAAATGTGAATTACATGACCTATTTATAGCTTGACTAAGGCAGCCGAATAGCCTATCTAATCAGATCCTTATGCCTTAAGTTTCTTGAGGAAACTTCCTAGAAATTTCCTAGTTACATTCATGTGATAAAATTCTGAAAATTAACCTTCTAGAAAAAGATGATTCGGCTGGCCCCTTTAATGGAGAAAATTCACATTCAGTTAATGTTTTAAAAGAGCTTAATTGCTGCTATGGAGAAGAGAAATGGACAGCTTCAAAAATTATGCTTCTTTGGCCGAATATGAGTAGCCTCCACATGAATTGGCTGCTGGAATTTATGAGGCACTCTTTGGCCATTGCTCTCCACAAAATTGGCCCTTGGAGAAGCTCAAAACAGCAGCTAGAAGTCCATTGAGCTGCACGAAAAGTCAGCTGGAAACACAAGGCAGCTGCACTTTAAATGCCGTCCATGCATGTGCTTAAAAACATGCTCCTTCTTTATGAGCTTTCTTTGCCATTAAGCTAGCTGAAAAACATCAAATAAATGTGGTTAAGACAAGTTTAATACTCATGAAATCAGCAGCTGGACATATTAAAATTCTGCACATTAATTCGGCTAAGACAAATTAATTAGCAGCCACTAAAAAATTTGTCTTAGTCAAGACACATTAAAACTTTGTAATTAAACTAAACACATTTAATTTATGACTTAATATGGACATATTAAAGGCATGTACTAATATAAAACATATTTAATAAGCTGAATTAAAAAAAATGTCCAGATTAAGACACATTTATTTAATTAAATGATTTGAGCTGATTCTAAACTAACACAACTAATTAAATTTATTGAAAATAAATTTAATCAGCTCCTTGAACTAATTAAGTGCCGAATTGAGCTAAATTGAGCTGACACAAGCTAAAATCAGCTTGTAGGAAATTGCGAATCAAGCTAGTTGAGCTGGGCGTTTTATGGGCAATCAACCCATCACTCCACAATCGAGCAATATAGCTTGCTACAGCATCTTGGAACTTCTTGGCACGTGCTCGAGTAATTGGCCCCAAAGGCAACTCCATGGATTTGGCACCTATCTTCATGGGCGAGCTCATATCATCCTCCCTCTCTTCGAAGCGATTCGTCCTCGAATCGTCACCTACATCAAAAGGAGAAAGATCAGCAACGTTAAAACTTGCACTCACTCCATACTCACCCGGTAGGTCAATCTTGTAGACATTGTCATTGATCCGTTCCAATACTTGAAAAGGGCCATCACCCCTTGATTGAAGCTTGGATTTCCTTTGATCGGGAAACCGTTCTTTGCACATGTGGATCCAAACCCAGTCACCGGGTTCAAAAATGACTCGTTTGCGCCCTTTATTTGCCCCTCGAACATATTGTTCGGTTCTCCTCTCAATATTATCCTTAACATTTTTGTGCAATTGTTTAACAAATTCTGCCTTCTTTTTGCCATCTACATGTACTAATTCATTAGAAGGCATAGGAATCAAATCAAGAGGAGTAATGGGGTTAAAACCGTATACTACTGATGCGACCCTGGCCTCAGTGATGAGAGTCGAGTCGTTGATGTGCCCGATCGTTAAAATTAAGGAGTATGAGTTGAGGTTTTCAAGTCGGGTTGAAAAGAACAAATTGGCTGGAAACAAGAAAATATTTAAGTGATTAAAGGATGGATAGGGTAGGTTCGATTTCAAGGCTGAAGAAAGAATCGATATTATATGCAATATCGACCCAAATCTTACGTTAGCTTGAAATAATGAAAAATTGTTAATCGTGACCCAATATCTATGAGAGATAAGAACCAACGATATAGGATTGAACGCCACACTTTAGTAAAGTGATAAGTTCGAAATTGACAGGATTGACGCCACAAGAATGTCTTGATAAGTCAATGGAGTCAAGAGAGAACAAAGGGAGTTGAAATACTCACCAATTGAACAAAAGTTCATAATTGATCAAAGTCTCAAAATTAGTAACCTTCAAATGATTACAAAAACAACAATTTATAGGCTGAATATGTTCCAGCCGAATGAACTCAAAGCAATCAGCTTAATTACACTTAATTGAACTCAAATGGCTGTTGAAATAACCAAAAAGTCATTTGGAAACTTCTATGCATAGGTGACATCAATGGGCAGGTTGTTTAGTCTTCCAATTCAGCTAATAATTGCACTAATAAGCTGAAATGATTTTGTTCAATGTTTGATTAGCTGAAAACATTATGAGCAGCCTTTAATTCCTCCTTGGGTAGCTAAATAAGCATCAGCCAAATTAATGGTAGTTTAAGCACACAACAGCCCAAGTGTGTGAACACTTGATGTCCAACAGCCTCCAAGTGTGGATGAACGAAAATGAATAGCTCTTATGGTGTGAAAATGTTTTTGTGAGATGAATGGCCTTGTGTGAACAACTCTTTGTCCATTGCTCTTCACGAACAGCCACTTGGAGAAGCTAAAACCTATTGCTGGATTTTTAATTCAGCTCATGGTCCATTGAGCTTCACGAATAGTCACATGAAGAAAAGGAATCATCAACTCTCTTCAAAGCCAATTCATGCATGTACCTGAAAGCAATTTAATTCATAAATTTAATTCATATTAGGACACATTTAAATTGACAGCAACAAGACACATTAAATCTGCTCATTAATTCAGCTGGACTAAGACACATTAAAATGATGTAATAAGCTGAATAAATTCATGCCATGTGCTAACTAAGACATATTAAAAACATGTAATTAATTTGCCTAATCTAAGACACATTAAAACAAATAATAACTTAGACACAAATTTAATTCAACAACAGCTAAGACATTTAATTAGAATATGAAATTAATTTGTCTCAACTTTAGACACAATTTAAACACTTCTAATTAAAAAGTCCAGAATTAGAATGCAATTTAATTATTTAAGCTGAATAAACTAATTTGCATTTATTTTATTCCAGCAACTAAAATTATAAAACGCAAAGTAAGCTCAAACAAGCAAATGAGCTCAATGAGCTGGAAATGAGCTGAATTGAGCTCAACGAGCTGAGATTAGGCTTCATTTTGAACTTCGGCCCCTCAAGCTTAGGCCACTCTCGATGACATCGAGTTGGGTTGAAACATGATGCGACCAGGTTCGCATCAACTACCTCAAAAGGAGAAAATTTCGTAGCAGAATGAATGGTTCGATTGTATGCGAACTCCACATGAGGTAAGCAATCTTCCCACATCTTCAAATTCTTTTTCAAAATAGCTCGAAGCAAAGTTGATAGCACACGGTTGACTACTTCGGTTTGAGGGTGGCATGTCGTCGAAAATAGAAGTTTGGTGCCCAATTTCCCCCACAACGTCCTCCAAAAATGACTTAGAAACTTTGTGTCGCGATCGGAGACAATGGTTCGAGGGATTCCATGCAACCTAACAACTTCCTTGAAAAATAGACTAGCAACGTTAGTAGCATCATCAGTTTTATTACAAGGTATAAAATGGGCCATTTTTGAAAAACGGTCTACAACAACAAATATTGAATCTCTCCCTCTTTTGGTTCTTGGAAGGCCCAGAACGAAGTCCATTGAAATGTCTACCCACGGAGCATCAGGAATAGGCAACGGGGTGTATAAACCATGCGGTTTGATTCGTGACTTTGCCTTCTTACAAGTGATGCAACGATCACATTTCCTTATTACGTCACGTTTCATTTTGGGCCAATAGAAATGTTCATGCAATATTGCTAAAGTTTTAGCAATTCCCAAGTGGCCCATAAGTCCTCCGCTATGAGCTTCTTCTACAAGGACGTTTCTCACAGAACTTTGAGGCACACAGAGCTTGCCTTCACGAAATAAATAACCCTCATGCTGAAAGTACTTTTCACAAGCACCATGCGAACAAGACTCATAAATTTCACCAAAGTCAGCATCGGATTTATAAAGATCTTTGATAAATTCAAAACCAAGCAATTTAGAATCCATTAAATTGACAAGTGCGTACCTTCGTGATAGGCGTCGGCTACAACATTTCCTTACCCTTTTTATACTTGATCACGTACGAAAACGACTCCAAATACTCCACCCACTTGGCATGACGTTTATTGAGCTTGGTTTGTCCCTTCAAATGCTTTAGAGCCTCGTGGTCCGAATGAATTACGAATTCCTTCGGCCATAAATAGTGTTGCCATGTTTCGAGAGCTCGGACCAATGCATATAGTTCCTTATCATACGTTGGATAATTCAACGTAGCTCCGTTAAGCTTTTCACTAAAGTATGAAATAGGCCGTCCATCTTGCATCAAAGCAGCGCCAATGCCGATACCTGAAGCATCACACTCTATCTCGAATGTTTTGTTAAAATCAGGTAAAGACAACAATGGTGCATTAGTTAGACATTCTTTAAGCTTATTAAAAGAATTTTCTTGTTCATCAGTCCACACAAAAGGAGAATTTTTCTTAATTATACCTGTCAAGGGGGCAGCTACAGAACTAAAATTAGGCACAAACCTTCGATAGAAGCTTGCCAACCCGTGAAAACTCCTCACTTGGCTGATGTTCGTTGGACGCGGCCATTCGTTGATCGCCTTGACCTTTTCTTGGTCAACTTCTAATCCACGCGCACTTACCACAAAGCCTAGAAAAACAACTTCATTAGTGCAAAAAGAACATTTCTTTAAATTGGCATAAAGTACCTCTTTTCGCAAGACTTCAAGCACGGCATGTAGATGTTGAATATGATCTTCCAAGCTCTTGCTATAGACTAAAATATCATCAAAATACACAACACAGAATTTCCCAATGAACGAACGTAAAACATAATTCATGAGACGCATGAAAGTACTAGGAGCGTTGGTAAGTCCGAATGGCATTACCAACCATTCATACAAACCATATTTAGTTTTGAACGCAGTTTTACATTCATCTCCCTCCCGCATTCTAATTTGATGATACCCACTTTTTAAATCGATCTTCGAAAACAATTGGGCTCCACTAAGTTCATCAAGCATGTCGTCGAGGCAGGGAATAGGATGGCGATATTTTATTGTGATTTTGTTGATAGCGCGGCAGTCAACGCACATTCGCCAGGATCCATCCTTTTTAGGAACCAACAATACCAGAACCGCGCACGGACTTAAGCTTTCACGGATGTAGCCCTTCTCCATTAATTCGGCTACTTGCTTTTCTAATTCCTTCGTTTCCTCAGGATTACTTCTATATGCTGGCCTATTTGGAATTGTCGCACCGGGCACAAAATCGATTTGGTGCTCGATTCCTCGAAGGGAGGTAGGCCATTTGGCACTTCTTCAGGAAAAACATCTCCGAATTCCTGCAACAAAGAAACGACAGGAGTAGGCAAAGTATTGTCAAGTTCGTTAGTTTCCAATAAACACTCTTTATACATAAGCACAAAGATGGGTTGCCTTGCCAACATCAATTTTCGAATCTCTCTTTTTCTAGCAAAAACACTTATTTTTTTATTTTCACACTCTTGCTCTTTTTCTTTTGTCACTCTTGTTTTTATCTCACTCTCCTCATTCTTTTCTTTCTTTTTCTTTTCACTCTTTTGTTTTTCTCTTTTTGTTTTTCTCGCTCAATAGATTGCTTCATCTTGAGTTGGTCTTCATGCACTTGCTTCGGTGTGAGAGGAGCTAATGTAACATTCCTTCCAAGGTGCTTAAATGAATATCGGTTTTATAGCTGTCGTGGACTACTCGCCGGTCCAATTGCCAAGGACGCCCCAATAGCAAATGTCCCGCGTGCATTGGTACGACATCACAAACCACCTCATCTTGGTACTTGCCTATGGAAAACGCCACCCTTGCTTGCTTCGTCACCTTGAGTTCGCCTCCGTCATTTAGTCATTGTAACTTGTAAGGAGTTGGATGCTTTGTGGTGGCTAAACCAAGTTTTTCAACCAGCAAAGAACTTGCGACATTGGTGCAACTACCTCCGTCAATAATTAAACTACACACCTTGCCTTGAACATGGCAACGAGTGTGAAAGATGTTGTCTCATTGTTGTTCTTCCTCGGCTACTTGGATATTCAAGCTCCTTTTGACAACAAGTAATTCTCCTTCAACGGGCAGCTCGAGCTCTTCACCTTCCTCCATGGGAATTTCAGGCTCCTCCTCTTGTTCATCTTCGGACTCAATCTCACTATTTGAACGAACCACCATCACTCTTCGATTAGGACATTGACTCGCAATGTGGCCTCTTCCTTGACACTTGAAACACTTGATATCACGAGAATGATTCGAGACAGCCTCGTTTTTATTTTTGCTAGCATCGGCACTTACTTGATTGGGTTTGGCAGCAACGAAAGGCTCCTTAGGCCGATTGGGAGCTTTGCTAGTCCCTTGAGACCACTTGTTGGTAGAAGCTGTTGGATATGTCTGCGTGGGTCCTTTTCGTTTCAATTGTTTTTCAACTTTTATTGCCATATGCACCATGTCCATAACTTCTACATAGTGTTGAAGCTCGACGATATTGGCAATATCCCGATTTAGGCCGACTAAAAATCTCGCCATTGTTGCTTCATGATCCTTCTCCACGTCGGCTCTTATCATAGTGATTTCCATGTCTTTGTAGTAGTCCTCGACAGTTCGGTTGCCTTGTGTGAGATTTTGCAATCGTTGGTACAACTCCCGATGGTAATAGGAGGGAACAAAACGCTTGCGCATAACGGCCTTCATTTCGGCCCACGTAGAGATAGGCCTCTCCCCATTCCTCCTTCGGCTAGTCACCAATTGATCCCACCACACGATCGCATAGTCCGAGAATTCAATGGCAGCGAGCTTTACCTTTTTATTTTCTGAGTAGTTATGGCACTCAAAGACGAGTTCCATTTTCTTTTCCCACTCCAAGTAAGATTCGGGATCATTCTTCCCTTGAAACGGTGGAATAGACATCTTAATATTTTTGAGATTGTCATCCAGACGGTCTCGATTTCTTGGGACTCGATTTCGTTGGAACCGTTGAGGGTTTCCTTGTTCAGATAAGTGATCACCTTCAAATTCTTCTTCATCATAGTTGTCAATTGGTTGCTCTCGTTCTCACCTTGCATCTTCCGGAGTCGCTTCGTGTTGCCTTCGGGTTTCGACTCGATATAGGCGGTCTTCGATTGGTTCAAGCTTGCGATCAAACAATCGCTCCATTTCTTGCATAATGGCTTGCAAAGTGAGGTCCGGCACTCCCCTTCCAACGTTTCTTATTGGACGAAATCCACCTCCCTCGTTTGGATTCCTTTCCGGGCTCCGTGACATTTTTAAAAGTTCTTTAAAGAATCACAACAAGAACTCACCAATCACTCACAAAGAATAAACACTCACTTTGGCTTTTCTACTCTCTAATAGTCTCACTAATCTCTCTTGCCTTTTACCACTCGATTTTCACTTCCCAAAATTCTCCGCAAACTAAGTTTGACAAATCAAAATCGTTTGGGGTCGGCTTACAAAATAGATGTGGCTTGGTAGGGTAATATTTTATGATCGGGTAGGCTAACAAACAAAGAAAATAGAAGGAAATTAGTGTGGCTGTATAGATGTGGTCTTTTGGGCAGCAAGCAATGCTTTTACAAGCTCAAAATGAATTTCAATCACTTCTTTTTTTTTTATTCCGATTTTTTTTTCAATACTGAATACACAAAGAAAAAAAATAAATTGAATACAAACTTTTTTTTTGAATTTTTTTTTTCGAATTTTTTTTTCGATTTTTTTTTACAATCTCGTAATACCGAAGACGACGATTCTTACTCTGATTCAGCTAGCTCTGATACCAACTTGATACGCCCTCACCTCGAGATCGAATTGAGTCGTAAAGATCGCCCGATCGTGAATTAGGAGTAAATTGAGGCTTTACAAAATAGGCTAGAAGAAAGAGGTTCATTTAGGCTCAAAAGGGTTTTGTTGGTTTAGGAAATGAATTAGAAAATAATGGAAGCAATTTGGCTAAGGATTCGAAAGCCGAACTAACACAATAGGAATGTGTTAACCCGTAACTTAGAAGAATGCTTAGGTTGGTAAGGATGGATGGAAGGTTTGTTAAATGGATAGAAACTTCGACCCACTATCAATGATGATAGGAACCTTAGTATGAATCGAACGCCACACTTTTGGGATTAAAGTGATAAGTTCGGGAAGAAACAAAAACAAGTTTGACGCCACAAAGATGTTTGATAAGTCTCACAAGTTTTTGGAGAATAACGAGAGTTGAAAACAACCTCACAATTTAGCAAAGCTATCAAATTGTTCATTAACCTTAAAATATGAATTACATGACCTATTTATAGCTTGACTAAGGCAGCCGAATAGCCTATCTAATCAGATCCTTATGCCTTAAGTTTCTTGAGGAAACTTCCTAGAAATTTCCTAGTTACATTCATGTGATAAAATTCTGAAAATTAACCTTCTAGAAAAAGATGATTCGGCTGGCCCCTTTAATGGAGAAAATTCACATTCAGTTAATGTTTTAAAAGAGCTTAATTGCTGCTATGGAGAAGAGAAATGGATAGCTTCAAAAATTATGCTTCTTTGGCCGAATATGAGTAGCCTCCACATGAATTGGCTGCTGGAATTTATGAGGCACTCTTTGGCCATTGCTCTCCACGAAATTGGCCCTTGGAGAAGCTCAAAATAGCAGCTAGAAGTCCATTGAGCTGCACGAAAAGTCAGCTGGAAACACAAGGCAGCTGCACTTTAAATGCCGTCCATGCATGTGCCTAAATACATGCTCCTTCTTTATGAGCTTTCTTTGCCATTAAGCTAGCTGAAAAACATCAAATAAATGTGGTTAAGACAAGTTTAATACTCATGAAATCAGCAGCTGGACATATTAAAATTCTGCACATTAATTCGGCTAAGACAAATTAATTAGCAGCCACTAAAAAATTTGTCTTAGTCAAGACACATTAAAACTTTGTAATTAAACTAAACACATTTAATTTATGACTTAATATGGACATATTAAAGGCATGTACTAATATAAAACATATTTAATAAGCTGAATTAAAAAAAGTCCAGATTAAGACACATTTATTTAATTAAATGATTTGAGCTGATTCTAAACTAACACAACTAATTAAATTTATTGAAAATAAATTTAATCAGCTCCTTGAACTAATTAAGTGCCGAATTGAGCTAAATTGAGCTGACACAAGCTAAAATCAGCTTGTAGGAAATTGTGAATCAAGCTAGTTGAGCTGGGCGTTTTATGGGCAATCAACCCATCACTCCATAATCAAGCAATATAGCTTGCTACAGCATCTTGGAACTTCTTGGCACGTGCTCGAGTAATTGGCCCCAAAGGCAACTCCATGGATTCGGCACCTATCTTCATGGGCGAGCTCATATCAAATTAAAGAAGCATAATTTAAAGAACTTAATTTATGCATCAATAAATAATCCTAGGAACTAGATCAATTAAGAAGCATCTTATTTAATAAAGTTCAATAACTAACTCATGTATTAAAACTTTAAGATAAGTTAAATTAATTGATCAGCAACTTATTTATTAAACTAAAACAAGTTAATTAAAAGAAACAAATTCAGCTTGCAATAAATTGCAAGTAACGCCTTTTGAACGGTTTGAAGCACGACTATCAAATCCGGCCACTCCCTCTTCCCAAGCTCGTTCCACATAGCTTGCTATTGCATTTCGAAATCTCTTAGCTCGTGATCGAGTTATTGGTCCTCGTGGCAGCTCAATGGATTCGGTAGTAATTTCCCGGGCTAAGGTTGCATCATTCCCCCCTCTTCGAGGCGATTTGCTCCCAAATCATCACCTACATCGAAAAGAGATAAATCAGCAACATTAAAAGTAGCACTAACCCCATACTCACCAGGTAAATCTAACTTATAAGCGTTATCATTAATTCTCTCCAAGACTTGAAAAGCTCCATCTCCTCGTGGTAATAGTTTGGATCGCCTTTGAACGGGAAATCTCTCCTTGCGCATGTGAATCCAAACCCAATCACCAGGTTCAAATATTACTCGTTTACGGCCCTTGTTAACTTGATGTGCATATTGCTCCGTTCTTCGTTCAATATTATCCCTAACTCGCTGATGTAATTGTTTCACAAAATCTGCCTTTTTCTTTCCATCTACATGCACCAATTTATCAAAAGCTAAAGGCAATAAATCCAATGGAGTTAAGGGATTAAATCCATACACTACCTCAAATGGTGAAAACTAGGTAGCTGAATGTACCGATCGATTGTATGCAAATTCAATGTGAGGTAGACACTCCTCCCAAGTTTTTAAATTCTTACGTATAATGGCCCGCAGTAGTGTTGACAGAACTCTATTAACAACCTCTGTTTGGCCATCAGTTTGGGGATGACTTGTTGTGGAAAATAATAGCTTAGTTCCAATCTTTCCCCATAAAGTCCTCCAAAAGTGGCTGAGAAATTTAGTGTCTCGATCCGAAACAATGGTTCTTGGAATTCTATGCAATCGTACAATCTCCCTAAAAAATAGATTGGCAACATTTAAAGCATCGTCAGTTTTGTTACATGCAATGAAATGAGCCATTTTTGAAAACCGATCAACTACAACAAACACAGAATCTTTGCCATTCTTTGTTCTAGGAAGACCCAAACAAAGTCCATAAAAATATCCATCCATGGCATTTCGGGAATCAGTAATGGAGTATAGAGTCCATGTGGCTGGACCCTTCATTTCGCCTTCTTGCAAACAATACAGCGATTGCACACTTTAGCCACATCTCGTTTCATCTTTGGCAAATAAAAGTGTTCTTGAAGAACGGCCAAAGTTTTGGCAATACCAAAATGTCCCATTAAACCCCCACTATGTGCTTCATGAACCAGTAAATTTCTAGTTGATCCTTGGGGTATGCACAACTTATTTTCTCAAAATAGGAATCCATCTGGCTGATAGTACCTGTCATACGCACCTTGCACACATAACTTGTAAACTTCTCCAAAATCAGAATCATCAGCATATAATTCCTTTAAATAAGCAAAACCAAGTAACTTAACATCCAAATAATTTAAAAGAGCATACCTTCGCGATAAAGCATCTGCAACGATATTTTCCTTACCTTGCTTATACTTAATCACATATGGAAAGGATTCTAAGAATTCTACCCATTTTGCATGTCGTTTGTTAAGCTTAGTTTGCCCTCTCAAATGCTTCAAAGCCTCATGGTCCGTGTGTATAACGAACTCCTTAGGCCAAAGGTAATGCTGCCATGTTTCTAATGCACGTATCAATGCGTACATTTCTTTGTCATATGTCGGATAATTGAGCGTAGCTCCATTAAGTTTCTCGCTAAAATAAGCCACCGGTCGCCCATCTTGCGTTAAAACCGCACCTATTCCTATTCCAGAAGCATCACATTCTACCTCGAAAATTTTGTTAAAATTCGGCAAACATAAAAGTAGAGCATTAGTTAAGCAATCTTTGATTTTAACAAAAGCAGATTCTTGTTCATCAGACCAAATAAAAGGTGAATTTTTTTTGATAATACCGATTAATGGGGCAGCAAGAGTGCTAAAATTCAGTACAAACCTCCTATAGAAGCTTGCAAGGCCATGAAAGCTTCTAACTTGGCTGATGTTATTCGGTCGTGGCCATTCTTGTATTGCTTTAATCTTCTCTTGGTCCACCTCTAATCCATTCGCACTTACAACAAAACCAAGAAAAACAACTTTGTCAGTACAAAAGTTACATTTCTTAAGGTTTGCATACAATACTTCCTTTCGTAAAACCTTCAAAATAGCATGTAAATGTTCAAGATGTTCAGTTAATGATTTGCTGTAAATTAAAATATCATCAAAATAAACTACGCAAAAACGACCAATGAATGACCTCAAAACGTGGTTCATCAACCTCATGAAAGTACTCGGTGCATTGGTGAGGCCAAAAGGCATCACTAACCACTCATACAAACCTATTTAGTCTTAAACACAGTCTTCCACTTGTCCCCCTCCCGCATACGAATTTGATGATACCCGCTTTTCAGATCAATCTTAGAGAACAATTTTGCTCCACTAAGCTCGTCTAACATATCATCAAGTCTAGGAATGGGATGTCGGTATTTGACGGTAATTTTGTTGATAGCTCGGCAATCTACGCACATCCTCCATGAACTATCTTTTTTAGGCACCAACAGAACGGGAACCGTACATGGACTTAAACTCTCCCATATATAGCCTTTTTCCATTAATTCCGCCACTTGTCATTGCAACTCTTTAGTTTTTCCTCTGGGTTTCTTCGATAAGCTGGTCGATTTGGAATTGTAGCTCCAGGAATAAAGTCTATTTGGTGTTCAATACCTCGAAAAGGAGGCAATCCACTTGGCACATCTTTTGGGAAAACGTCTTTGAATTCCTGAAGCAAAGAAACAATAGACAAAGGTAAAGAATTATCAAGTTCGTTAGCATCAAATAAGCATTCCTTGTACATAAGTACAAGTACGGGTTGATGCAACAACAATGATTTTCTTATCTCTTTTGCTCTCGCAAATACGCTCATTTTACCACTCTCAATTTCTTTTTGACTTTCTTGTTCCTCTCGTACTTTTACCTCCACTCCCTCAATTTTTTCTTTCTTTTTTTCATTTTTCTTGTCTCTCTCTTTTTCAATCTTTTCCTTCAACTTCAATTGATCTTGGTACACTTGCTTTGGAGTCAATGGCGCTAAAGTTACATTCTTGCCTCGATGCTTGAATGTATAGCGATTTGTATAACCATCATAGATCACGCGCCTATCAAACTGCCATGGACGTCCCAAAAGTAGATGTCCCGCATGCATAGGAACTACATCACACACCACTTCATCTTGGTACTTTCCAATAGAAAATGCCACCACAGCTTGTTTTGTTACTTTCAGCTCACCTCCATCATTTAGCCATTGCAACTTGTATGGAGTTGGATGTTTAGTTGTAGCCAAACCTAGCTTTTCCACCAACATAATACTAGCTACATTAGTACAGCTACCACCATCAATGATCATACTACATACCTTGCCTTGAATGTGGCATCGAGTGTGAAAAATATTCTCCCTTTGTTGATCAGTTTCAACACTTTGAATACTGAGGCTACGCTTCACCACAAGAATTTCTCCTTCAACGGGTAACTCTAAATCTTCATCATCGGATGGCATTTCAGGTTCATTTTCATCCTCTTCCTCCGACTCAACTTCTCCATCAGCTCTTATCACCATAATTCGTCGATTGGGACATTGACTAGCTATGTGCCCTCGGCCTTGACACTTGAAACATCTTATGTCTCTCGTGCGATTTGGCGCTTGCTCATTTTTATTTCGACTTGTCTCTCTAATGGGTTGATTTGATTTAACTGCTACAGTCGGCTCTTTTGTTCTAACAGGGGGTTTGTTGACTCCTTGATTCCATTTGTTGGTTGAAGAATTGGCATAGGGTCTACTAACTCCTTTTTGCTTAAGTTGCTTTTCAACCTTAATCGCCATGTGAACCATGTCCATCACTTCAACATAGTGTTGTAGTTCAACTATGTTGGCAATGTCACAGTTTAAACCTACAAGGAACCTAGCCATGGTTGCCTCTCGATCCTCCTCAATATCAGCTCGAATCATCGCTATCTCCATCTCCTTATAATAATCTTCAACACTTCTATTTCCTTGAGTAAGGTTTTGAAGTCGTTGATAAAGATCTCGATGGTAGTATGATGGAATAAATCTTTTCCGCATGACTGATTTCATTTCTCCCCAAGTAGAGATGGGTCTTTCACCATTTCATCGTCGACTAATTACAAGCTGGTCCCACCACACTATGGCATAATCAGAAAACTCAATTGCCGCGAGTTTCACCTTTTTGCTCTCCGAATAGTTGTGGCAATCAAAAACAAGCTCAATCTTCTTTTCCCACTCCAAATAAGCTTCAGGGTCATTCTTACCTTGGAATGGTGGAATTGTCATCTTGATATTCTTAAGATTGTCATCTGGTCGTTCACGATCTCTAGGACCTCGTTGTCGTTGACGGCCTCGACGTCGTACACTTTGGGCAGATGAGTGATCACTTTCTTGTCCACTTGCTTCATAAGAATCTTGAATTGGACGTTCTCGCTCTTGTCTTGCATCTTCCGGAGTCATCTCACGTTGTTCTCGTCTCTCGACTCGATATAATCGATCTTCAATTGGTTTAAGTTTTCTATCAAATAATCGCTCCATCTCTCGCATAATTGCTTGAAGGGTAAGATCTGGCACTCCTCCTCCAACATTTCTTACGGGACGGAACCCTCCTTCCACATTTTGATTTCTTTCCGGACTTCGTGACATATTTTTTTAAAAATGAACTCACAACAAAGAATCTCACTATCCACTCACAAAGAAATCTCACTTCCTTGGCTTTATACTCTCGAAT
>NC_053449.1:30746491-30783340 GCF_007990345.1 Gossypium hirsutum
GCTCAATCAAAGAAGCATAATTTAAAGAACTTAATTTATGCATCAATAAATAATCCTAGGAACTAGATCAATTAAGAAGCATCTTATTTAATAAAGTTCAATAACTAACTCATGTATTAAAACTTTAAGATAAGTTAAATTAATTGATCAGCAACTTATTTATTAAACTAAAACAAGTTAATTAAAAGAAACAAATTCAGCTTGCAATAAATTGCAAGTAACGCCTTTTGAACGGTTTGAAGCACGACTATCAAATCCGGCCACTCCCTCTTCCCAAGCTCGTTCCACATAGCTTGCTATTGCATTTCGAAATCTCTTAGCTCGTGATCGAGTTATTGGTCCTCGTGGCAGCTCAATGGATTCGGTAGTAATTTCCCGGCTAAGGTTGCATCATTCCCCCCTCTTCGAGGCGATTTGCTCCCAAATCATCACCTACATCGAAAAGAGATAAATCAGCAACATTAAAAGTAGCACTAACCCCATACTCACCAGGTAAATCTAACTTATAAGCGTTATCATTAATTCTCTCCAAGACTTGAAAAGCTCCATCTCCTCGTGGTAATAGTTTGGATCGCCTTTGAACGGGAAATCTCTCCTTGCGCATGTGAATCCAAACCCAATCACCAGGTTCAAATATTACTCGTTTACGGCCCTTGTTAACTTGATGTGCATATTGCTCCGTTCTTCGTTCAATATTATCCCTAACTCGCTGATGTAATTGTTTCACAAAATCTGCCTTTTTCTTTCCATCTACATGCACCAATTTATCAAAAGCTAAAGGCAATAAATCCAATGGAGTTAAGGGATTAAATCCATACACTACCTCAAATGGTGAAAACTAGGTAGCTGAATGTACCGATCGATTGTATGCAAATTCAATGTGAGGTAGACACTCCTCCAAGTTTTTAAATTCTTACGTATAATGGCCCGCAGTAGTGTTGACAGAACTCTATTAACAACCTCTGTTTGGCCATCAGTTTGGGGATGACTTGTTGTGGAAAATAATAGCTTAGTTCCAATCTTTCCCCATAAAGTCCTCCAAAAGTGGCTGAGAAATTTAGTGTCTCGATCCGAAACAATGGTTCTTGGAATTCTATGCAATCGTACAATCTCCCTAAAAAATAGATTGGCAACATTTAAAGCATCGTCAGTTTTGTTACATGCAATGAAATGAGCCATTTTTGAAAACCGATCAACTACAACAAACACAGAATCTTTGCCATTCTTTGTTCTAGGAAGACCCAAACAAAGTCCATAAAAATATCCATCCATGGCATTTCGGGAATCAGTAATGGAGTATAGAGTCCATGTGGCTGGACCCTTCATTTCGCCTTCTTGCAAACAATACAGCGATTGCACACTTTAGCCACATCTCGTTTCATCTTTGGCAAATAAAAGTGTTCTTGAAGAACGGCCAAAGTTTTGGCAATACCAAAATGTCCCATTAAACCCCCACTATGTGCTTCATGAACCAGTAAATTTCTAGTTGATCCTTGGGGTATGCACAACTTATTTTCTCAAAATAGGAATCCATCTGGCTGATAGTACCTGTCATACGCACCTTGCACACATAACTTGTAAACTTCTCCAAAATCAGAATCATCAGCATATAATTCCTTTAAATAAGCAAAACCAAGTAACTTAACATCCAAATAATTTAAAAGAGCATACCTTCGCGATAAAGCATCTGCAACGATATTTTCCTTACCTTGCTTATACTTAATCACATATGGAAAGGATTCTAAGAATTCTACCCATTTGCATGTCGTTTGTTAAGCTTAGTTTGCCCTCTCAAATGCTTCAAAGCCTCATGGTCCGTGTGTATAACGAACTCCTTAGGCCAAAGGTAATGCTGCCATGTTTCTAATGCACGTATCAATGCGTACATTTCTTTGTCATATGTCGGATAATTGAGCGTAGCTCCATTAAGTTTCTCGCTAAAATAAGCCACCGGTCGCCCATCTTGCGTTAAAACCGCACCTATTCCTATTCCAGAAGCATCACATTCTACCTCGAAAATTTTGTTAAAATTCGGCAAACATAAAAGTAGAGCATTAGTTAAGCAATCTTTGATTTTAACAAAAGCAGATTCTTGTTCATCAGACCAAATAAAAGGTGAATTTTTTTGATAATACCGATTAATGGGGCAGCAAGAGTGCTAAAATTCAGTACAAACCTCCTATAGAAGCTTGCAAGGCCATGAAAGCTTCTAACTTGGCTGATGTTATTCGGTCGTGGCCATTCTTGTATTGCTTTAATCTTCTCTTGGTCCACCTCTAATCCATTCGCACTTACAACAAACCAAGAAAAACAACTTTGTCAGTACAAAAGTTACATTTCTTAAGGTTTGCATACAATACTTCCTTTCGTAAAACCTTCAAAATAGCATGTAAATGTTCAAGATGTTCAGTTAATGATTTGCTGTAAATTAAAATATCATCAAAATAAACTACGCAAAAACGACCAATGAATGACCTCAAAACGTGGTTCATCAACCTCATGAAAGTACTCGGTGCATTGGTGAGGCCAAAAGGCATCACTAACCACTCATACAAACCTATTTAGTCTTAAACACAGTCTTCCACTTGTCCCCCTCCCGCATACGAATTTGATGATACCCGCTTTTCAGATCAATCTTAGAGAACAATTTTGCTCCACTAAGCTCGTCTAACATATCATCAAGTCTAGGAATGGGATGTCGGTATTTGACGGTAATTTTGTTGATAGCTCGGCAATCTACGCACATCCTCCATGAACTATCTTTTTTAGGCACCAACAGAACGGGAACCGTACATGGACTTAAACTCTCCCATATATAGCCTTTTTCCATTAATTCCGCCACTTGTCATTGCAACTCTTTAGTTTTTCCTCTGGGTTTCTTCGATAAGCTGGTCGATTTGGAATTGTAGCTCCAGGAATAAAGTCTATTTGGTGTTCAATACCTCGAAAAGGAGGCAATCCACTTGGCACATCTTTTGGGAAAACGTCTTTGAATTCCTGAAGCAAAGAAACAATAGACAAAGGTAAAGAATTATCAAGTTCGTTAGCATCAAATAAGCATTCCTTGTACATAAGTACAAGTACGGGTTGATGCAACAACAATGATTTTCTTATCTCTTTTGCTCTCGCAAATACGCTCATTTTACCACTCTCAATTTCTTTTTGACTTTCTTGTTCCTCTCGTACTTTTACCTCCACTCCCTCAATTTTTTCTTTCTTTTTTTCATTTTTCTTGTCTCTCTCTTTTTCAATCTTTTCCTTCAACTTCAATTGATCTTGGTACACTTGCTTTGGAGTCAATGGCGCTAAAGTTACATTCTTGCCTCGATGCTTGAATGTATAGCGATTTGTATAACCATCATAGATCACGCGCCTATCAAACTGCCATGGACGTCCCAAAAGTAGATGTCCCGCATGCATAGGAACTACATCACACACCACTTCATCTTGGTACTTTCCAATAGAAAATGCCACCACAGCTTGTTTTGTTACTTTCAGCTCACCTCCATCATTTAGCCATTGCAACTTGTATGGAGTTGGATGTTTAGTTGTAGCCAAACCTAGCTTTTCCACCAACATAATACTAGCTACATTAGTACAGCTACCACCATCAATGATCATACTACATACCTTGCCTTGAATGTGGCATCGAGTGTGAAAAATATTCTCCCTTTGTTGATCAGTTTCAACACTTTGAATACTGAGGCTACGCTTCACCACAAGAATTTCTCCTTCAACGGGTAACTCTAAATCTTCATCATCGGATGGCATTTCAGGTTCATTTTCATCCTCTTCCTCCGACTCAACTTCTCCATCAGCTCTTATCACCATAATTCGTCGATTGGGACATTGACTAGCTATGTGCCCTCGGCCTTGACACTTGAAACATCTTATGTCTCTCGTGCGATTTGGCGCTTGCTCATTTTTATTTCGACTTGTCTCTCTAATGGGTTGATTTGATTTAACTGCTACAGTCGGCTCTTTTGTTCTAACAGGGGGTTTGTTGACTCCTTGATTCCATTTGTTGGTTGAAGAATTGGCATAGGGTCTACTAACTCCTTTTTGCTTAAGTTGCTTTTCAACCTTAATCGCCATGTGAACCATGTCCATCACTTCAACATAGTGTTGTAGTTCAACTATGTTGGCAATGTCACAGTTTAAACCTACAAGGAACCTAGCCATGGTTGCCTCTCGATCCTCCTCAATATCAGCTCGAATCATCGCTATCTCCATCTCCTTATAATAATCTTCAACACTTCTATTTCCTTGAGTAAGGTTTTGAAGTCGTTGATAAAGATCTCGATGGTAGTATGATGGAATAAATCTTTTCCGCATGACTGATTTCATTTCTCCCCAAGTAGAGATGGGTCTTTCACCATTTCATCGTCGACTAATTACAAGCTGGTCCCACCACACTATGGCATAATCAGAAAACTCAATTGCCGCGAGTTTCACCTTTTTGCTCTCCGAATAGTTGTGGCAATCAAAAACAAGCTCAATCTTCTTTTCCCACTCCAAATAAGCTTCAGGGTCATTCTTACCTTGGAATGGTGGAATTGTCATCTTGATATTCTTAAGATTGTCATCTGGTCGTTCACGATCTCTAGGACCTCGTTGTCGTTGACGGCCTCGACGTCGTACACTTTGGGCAGATGAGTGATCACTTTCTTGTCCACTTGCTTCATAAGAATCTTGAATTGGACGTTCTCGCTCTTGTCTTGCATCTTCCGGAGTCATCTCACGTTGTTCTCGTCTCTCGACTCGATATAATCGATCTTCAATTGGTTTAAGTTTTCTATCAAATAATCGCTCCATCTCTCGCATAATTGCTTGAAGGGTAAGATCTGGCACTCCTCCTCCAACATTTCTTACGGGACGGAACCCTCCTTCCACATTTTGATTTCTTTCCGGACTTCGTGACATATTTTTTTAAAAATGAACTCACAACAAAGAATCTCACTATCCACTCACAAAGAAATCTCACTTCCTTGGCTTTTATACTCTCGAATAAACTCACCACTCTCTTGCCTCTTTCCACTCACTCCTCCTCTCTAAGTTCTTAGGAATTAGTTAAACTTAAAAAGCAGCTGTTGTGGGTCGGCTTACAACCTTGATGTTTGGGCTTGGTAAGAATATTGTAGGACAAAGGAAAGTAGGCTTGAATCAAGAAATGAAAGGTTGGATGCGGCGAAATAGTAGAAGGTAGTAATAACTATAATTTGGGCAGCAAACAACAACAAAATTTCAAAACTAGCTTCTTCTTTTTTCACAAAAATTTTTTTTCACGATTTTTTTTCACGAAATTTTTTTTTCAATTTGATATCCAATCTCTTGAGTTTGAATGGAAACTAAATTTTTTTGAATTTTTTTTAATTTTTTTGATTTTTTTTGAAATTTTTTTGAAGAAACTACTATACCGTATTGCCGACAATGTCGATTCTTACTCCAAATTCGCTAGCTCTGATACCAATTTGATACGAACTCGTCTCGTGATGTTTTGAGTCGTATGTGTTGCCCAATCGTGAATTGAGTAAGGATGGATTTGTTTCGGTTTTAAAATGAAACAAAATAGAGATAATGGCTTCAAACAAAGGTAATAAACAAAATAAAGAGGAAACAATAACAAATTAATTGGCTAAGACCGAAAATGAACCAACAATAACGAATTGTTGACCCGAATCTCAAAATGGTCTTTAGTGTTTTCGGTTAAAGAAAACAGGAAAGGAACCTTGACCCACTATCAACTATGATAGGAACCAAAGGTATATTGAACGCCACACCAAAGGTGATAAGTTCAGCAACAAAGAAAAGATGGACGCCACAAGCTATGCTTGATAAGTCAAATCAATTCCGAAAGAACAAAGAGAATTGGATAGCTCACAATTCAAATATTTCATCTATATTCAGCAAAAAGTTGTTCCCTCTATGGCTGATTACATCTATTTATAATGCTAGAACAAGGTAACCTAATGGTCAAAAACATCCACTTAATGTGCCATAAAAAACTGATGTCTTTTCTTATTCTTTGAACCAAATAACTCCTTCCATAAAATCACTTTAATTCAGCTGATTTGAATGTCTTTAATGGCTTAGAAAATGACTCTTGAGTTGTCCTTGGCTAGTTGAATAGACACCATCTCTTACCAGCTCCTTAATGACATTCAAAGGCTTGATTAATTTCTCTTAAAAGCTCCAAAAACGGCTGGAAGTGGAAGAGTTGCTGCTGAATTTTAAAGGGCATAAAGTGCTCTTTAAAAACTCCTTTTAATGATCTTTAAGCTCCTTTTTTAACAGCCCCTTTAATTGTAACTCAAAAGAACTTGAACAGCCACTTATTAAATGTGTAACAGCCTTGAATTGTAACCACTATAAGCTAAAAAGTCACCTGCAATAAACACATTAAAATGAGTTTATTAAACACATTAAAACACTTATTAATCATAACACATATTAAACTTACTTAAATAAATGAACTAAAACATATATGCAATAATTATTCCAGCAACTAGTTTAATTAAAGAAGCATAATTTAAAGAACTTAATTTATGCATCAATAAATAATCCTAGGAACTAGATCAATTAAGAAGCATCTTATTTAATAAAGTTCAATAACTAACTCATGTATTAAAACTTTAAGATAAGTTAAATTAATTGATCAGCAACTTATTTATTAAACTAAATAAGTTAATTAAAAGAAACAAATTCAGCTTGCAATAAATTGCAAGTAACGCCTTTTGAACGGTTTGAAGCACGACTATCAAATCCGGCCACTCCCTTTTCCCAAGCTCGTTCCACATAGCTTGCTATTGCATTTTGAAATCTCTTAGCTCGTGATCGAGTTATTGGTCCTCGTGGCAGCTCAATGGATTCGGTAGTAATTTCCCGGGCTAAGGTTGCATCACTTTTCAAGTGTTTTTTGGATACAAAAGAAGGAACTGTTACAAAGGGGGTTTTGTACATCATTTAAGGAGTTTTAAAGAGCAATATAACACCCTTTAAAATTCGGTGGCAACCACTTAAGCCATATAAGTCCCAGGTCAGCATTTCTTAATGTTGGTCTGCTCTTGCCACTTGAGAACCATTTCTTTCCATTCCATCCAAAAACTATCAACTTTCTTTTAATTCCTTTTAATTCCTTGTTAGCCGAACCTATTTTCAACACTTAGCCAATTTTAAACCGAACTTACATTGATATTTCCCATACTTCTCCAACTATAAAAAACTTGCTAATTGGAATGATACTTTCTCGTCGATGATTGGGCAACACAAATACGACTCAAAATCAATCACGAGGTCAAATTGTATCAGTAGGTCTAACTTCACCTATCCCCAACTTCTTAAATATTGACATAAGCATCAAATTTATACTCACACCCTAGTCACATAGTGCCTTACCACAATATCTTGCTCCAATGTTGCAAGGTATGGTAAAACATCATAGATCCTTCAACTTAATGGGTAATTTGTCTTGAAGATACGCATTCCATTCCTTCGTCAGGGCTACCGTCTCAAATTCTCCAAGTCTTCACTTTTTTTGACAAGATATCCTTTATGAATTTGAAGTAGTTCGGCATTTTTTCAAGTGCTTCAACCAATGGAATGTTGATATGAAGTTGCTTGAGTACATCTAGGAACTTCTTGAATTGAATTTCCTACTTTTGCTTCTGAAATCTTTGAGGGTACCTGGAGGCTTCTTTAATGGAACTGGTTGATTTGTCTTCTGTGGCAATTCTACATCTAACAAATTTTTGAGTTGATCAAAATTAGTTGGTTCTAAAGTTACCTTGTCAAATTTTGTAGATTCTAGTTCCGATGAAACCAAAATTTCAACACTCAGTTGAACTTCCTCTGAGTCTTGAGCATCGACTGGCACCTTTTCAACTTCGACGGTGTTTCCTCTCCTCAATGTCAATGCTTTACAATGCTCTTTCTTAGGATTCCTCGGATTCTCCATATCACTAGGTAAAGCACTTTGTAAATCGTCATTTTTTTCCATGTATGCCTTCAATAGGTTTTCTAAGCTATTGGACGGTTCAACTTGGGTTGGTTTCTGAACTTGTTGGGGGAAACTAGATCGTTGGGTCAGTTTAGGTTAGGCGTAAGTGTTTCTAGTTCTAGCCTCTTGGTTACTTCAGGAAAAATTTAGGTGGTTTCGCCACGATGGGTTATAGAAATGGGATTGCAGTCCGTGGCTTCCTCGATCTTGGTTTTGGTTACATTGTAATACATAGATTCTGGGTTCGATGGACATTCTTCGAACAAATGTCCTTCCCCACAATAGACATTGGCTACATTTTCAAATTGATTCAATGGTTGTGCTGCAAAACTATTAAATAATTAGTGGTAAAAATTTTAAGCATTTAGGATATTGAGGATACCTGAGATGCAAGTGAAGTTAGAGTGTCTACTTCATGTATTCTAGCGACTTGTCTACCTGACGCTGCTCTATTGGTTGGCCATTGATAATTATTGCTGGCAATCCTTCCTCAACGATTTCATAAGTGATACGAACTTGTTTCGAAATTATTCGAGTCGTTTAGATTGCCAGATTTTGAACTAAGTAAGGATAATTTTGTTTTGGGTTTAATGAAACAAAATAGGATAACTGGCTTCAAACAATGGTAGTTGGTAAAATGGTTAAGTAAATAATGGATAATTTGGCATGCCATAAAGCCAAGTGGAATCGAGTAAATTTTTTTTTCAACCCAAGTTGCAACCTGATTCACTCCTTAATAGGTTTATTTGAAGTTGAGTCTCTAAAGTCTCCTATTCAATTTTGCTTAATGGTATCATTAATAAATATGAGGTAAATACGCACTTTGTCCCTAGGAATTAAGTCACTTGTACCTAGTTGGTTTAGGGTTTAGGGTTTTAGGATTTTAAGGTTTAGGGTTTGGAAACAATATTGGATTGTTGACCCGAGTCTCAAAATGGCTCTTAGGTGATTTATGGTTTAAAGAAAATAGCTAGGTCCCTTAACCCATTATCAAAAGTGATAGGAACCAAAGGTATATGAATGCCACAACAAAAGGTGATAAGTTTAGTTTAAATAAAAGAAAGAATGGCGCCACAATAAAACTTGATAAGTCAATTCAATCCCGAAAGAACAATGAGCTGATTACAAGTATTTATAGTGCTAGATGAGGCCTAGCCGAATAGTCACTTTTGTTCAGCTTAATGAGCTAATAATGAGCTGAAATTAACTTAGTCACTAAGCACAAACTCTTGAAATCTCTAGGCCAAAGTAACAACAACTATCAATATGATTTAATGTTCCAATTCAGCTAATTTAATGAGCTTGAATGCTTAGGTTTCATTCTTGAGTAGCCAAAAAGTTTAGGAAAAGCTTCAAATTCTCCTTTAAATGATGTATATAATGCTCTCCTTTAAATAATGTAACAGCCCCTTGTATGTAACCGATTTCAACTGAATAGTCGCATTTAACACTTTGTAACAGCCCTTGTACATAACTATTTCCAGCTAATTAGTCACCTACAAACAAACACATTAAACACATTTTAACACATATTAGACTTAATAAGCTTAATTAATAAACTATAAATAAATGCATTTAACACTTAACTTAATTTAATAAACTTAAAAACACATGCAACAATAAATTATTCCAGCAACTAAATTAACTAAGATGAACTTAATTAACTAAGATGAGTAATTTATTCTAGCAACTTAATTAACTAAGATGAACTCAATTAACTAAGATGAGTAATTTATTCCAGCAACTAAATACTTATTCCAGCAAATTAAAAATGGGTTGAAGTTAAACTAAATGAGCTTGGGTTGAACTAGACGAGCTTGAAGAAGCTAGAATTGAGCTCATTGAGCTGAAATTAAGCTTCATTTTGCACTTGGGCCCCTTGAGCTTAGGCCAATTCTGAGGTCGTCGAGTTGTACCGAAACATGATGCGACATGGATCGCATTAATAAGCCTCATTCCACTACCATCCTCGTGTGTGCATTGAGATCATTATAAAACGTCTCAAGTTGGATGCAATGTGAGATTCCATGGTGAGGGCACTTCCGTTATAATTTTTTGTACATTTCCTATGCCTCATACAAGTACTGATCATCCATTTGTTGGAAAGCAGTGATCTCGTTCCTCAACTTAGCATTCTTGCTAGATGGGAAATACTTCATGAGGAATCTTTCTACTAACTCTTGCCATGTGGTAATTGAATTTGGTGGCAATAAGTTCAACTAGGCTCGAGCTCTGTCCCTTAGCGAATATGGGAACAGCTTCAATCGTAATGCATCTTTGGGTACTTGGGCTAACTTAAAAAAACCACTCACCTCCAAAAATAGTCTTAAGTGAAAATAAGGATCTTCGGTAGGCATTCCACTGAATTGGCCCACTGTCTGAAGCATGTAAAATATGACTGGCTTCAGCTCGAACTGTTGTGGCTCGATTTTAGGTCTCCTAATACCAGGATTAAAATCATGAAACACTGGCACAACATACTGTCTTAGAGCTCTATCCCTATCATCAGCAATAAGGATAGGATTTTGAGCAGAGTCTACTCTATTTCCTTGATTCAAATTTTTGAGGTTCATCTCTTCGGTCCTTCTCTGACTTACTTGTCTTCTTTGCTATTGAAAAGTTTGTTCAATCTCAGGGTCTACAGGGAGTAAATCGATAATTTGGTCAACACTCATAAACACCTGAAATAAACACGAAAAAATTAATTAAGATGAAATTGAATAGGAAAATAAACCAAAATGCAAAATTCACAAATTCAAAAATAATAACTTTTTAAAACAGTCCCCGGCAACAGAGCCAAAAACTTGGAATGACGGAACTGTGCAAGTGTACACAATCACAACAAGTAATAAAGTGACAAGTAAATGTTGAGTTATCGTACCCATAGAAACTGTGAAAAGAATTATTTATGAATGCAATTTTAAAAACACTTTAGTGAAGAAAAATATTTTGCTTTAAAGAGGTGATTAAAAACTAGGATTTTAACTAAGTAAAATAAATAAAATAAAATGAAGTTCCAATGCACTATTTCTAAAGATGATTTTAATCAAGATGACATAATTGGGTTAGATTAATTACATTTCTTAACTTAGAATCATTAAACTCATGTTCATGTTGTTATGAATAAGTTCACGACAACTCGGTAATTTGCTAACTTATGAACATACTTACCTACCAAAATCCATTTATCTCTTGACAATATCTTTATGTCAATTCAACCGATTAAACAAATTTTAATAAGAAAATGTGTTAATACACATAGATACTTATGAAATTAGAATAATTGCTTGTACATATCTCTATGCCAATTCAAACAATTAATTCAATCACATAAGCACATAAAAGATTACGTGTGGTAACAATGTATTTCTACCTTGAAATAGTTTAATCACAATAATCTTGCAAGTTATGCAAGGCTAATGTATCGATAGATATTGTTGCTAATTTAACCCTCAGCTACCTTAGATGATTAAACATGCACTGATTAAGTATCGTTTCAATTAATTACAATTTCAATCCGTTTAAATAAATAAATAATTAGTTACCTCACAATTGTAATGCAAAAATAACTTAGTCATGGTTTTACGTAATCAAACATCTTACCGAGGCCTATAACAACACAAACACAATTTGATACAACCATGCCCCGAGCACCCCCTTGGACCAGCTCTTTAAGTGTTGCTCGTAATCATTTGCAAGTTGAATTAGTTCAATTCCAGCTGGTTGAGCTCAATTCAACTTAACCCTAGCTCAATAAACTCATTTCAGTTTTCTTTAGTTGTGCATTTTATTTTGCTGGAATAAATTTTAGTTAATTTAGTTTAAGCTAATTAATTAATTTAACTACGTGTTTATTGTGTCTTTAAGTCAGTTAATGTGTCTTACTATTTTCGGCATTAATAAGTTAAGTTAATTAATTTGTCTAAATTACTACAACAATTTAAGTTGTCTTGAGCTAATTTAATTTGTCTTTGTTCTACAGCCATTTAAAATGTCTTAAGCCAAGATAACTTAATTGGGTTCATTTAAAGTGTCATGACCGATTGTTAATCGTTGATTGTAGGTGTCCATTCAGCTGGAATCAGCTTGGTTCATGGACGAAAATGCACACATTAAATTCAGCAGCTCATTTCTCTTCCCAAGGGTCTGTTCGTGCTTTGCAATGGAGAAAGGAGTGTTCACACATGGCTATTCAGCTCACATATTCTTTTCACACTTGGTGGCTGTTCAAAACCATCCTTTCACACCTTGTGACCGATTGAATCCATAAGTTCACACCCAAGGGTTGTTTGTGTGCCCAAAAACGTCATCAATGAATGTTGCTGTCCATTTGGCTTTTCAAGGCTGATTTATTGAAGCAAATTAAGGTTTTCAGCTGTTCCATCAATGAACTCTTCCAGATTAAGTAATCAACTTAATTATCACTTGAATTGGAGCATTTAAGCTGCTGCCTATTGCCGATCCCAAGTCCTAGAGTTCTCCAATGGATTGAACTTACTTGTTAAGTTAGTTTAGCTTATTAAATAGCTCATTTAAGCTGAGTTTTTTTTTGTCTATTCGGTTGGGTCTCTTTGGACTATAAATAGGTTGTAAACAACTTGTTTTAGGAACTTTTTGTCAAATTTGATATTACATTGAATATTTTGTGAGATTTCTTCTCTCAATTTCGTCCAAAGACTCCGTTGGCTTATCTACGTTGTTAGTAGCGTCAACCTTGTTCTTTACAAACCGAACTTATCACTTTGTACTGAAGTGTGGCATTCAACTTATACCAAGGTTCCTATCTTCGATAGATAGTGGGTCGAGGTTCTTCAACATCGTCCATTTTTCACCTTAAGAGCATATAAGATTCGGGTCAACACTTATTCATAGTGTTGGTTCTTTCTTGTTTTTAAGCCTAACAATTCATTTTCTATTAAAACCGAATTGTTATTTTTTCCAAAGCTAATCCTTTCTTTCGTACTCAAACCTTAGCACATATTCAACTCCCTTGAACCTAATTTGAACCACAAATAACTTCCTAAAATAAATATACTTATTCTTGGCACAAGACGAACTGATAGAGGAATGCGCGCGGACCAAAATTGAGTCGTCAAGTGACGGGAAACTCCTACGAAAGCTCTAAACGAACAGATCTGAAAATTAAAACAAAGAACAAGATTAAAAGCAAATCTGAATTGAATTGAAATTCCCCAAATTCAATTAAATGAGCAGCAAGAAACAAAGAAATAGAATAAGCGAATCAAACAGAATTGAAAGTATGGAAAGGATGCGAATCTGCCAAGGGATTGATTTGGCCAAGAATGCCTAATTTCCAGCAATCAATTGATCCCCAAATTGAAAGAGATCCAATCAGCCAAACCCTAGGAATTGAGGATTTTTGGGTTTGAATGAGTGCTGCCAATAGGAGAACAACTTAAATGACGAGATCTTGAGTTTAATCAATGCTGGAAAACAAACAAGAACAGTAAAATATTAGATGAGAAATCGGCACAAGTATAAGCAAAGAAAAGTAAAGAAAGAAATCGAAAACAGGAAGAATTAAAGGATAAGTCCTAAAGATCCTTGAAATCCCGAAAGATTTCACAAATCTCTTCAAACGGCTCTAATCTCCCCTCCAAAGAATATCGATGGCAAGAAGAAGGTTGAAGATGGCTCCCACAATCAAAAGATTGTTAAAACAACTTCTAAAGAAAACTCAAGAGAGAATTCTTGGAGAAAACCCCAAAGAAAATTCTGCACTCAACAAATCTAAAATTTGATAGAAAAAATAATAATAAGATGTTTACAAAGGGTGGCTGGCCAAATAGGCCTCCAACAAATCCTAATCTAATTAGAAAACCTAAAAAATTTAAACTTAATTAAAAAAACAAAGAAAAATTCGGCCATGCATCCTATTGGGCTGTTTTGGGCCGAATTTAACATGTGATATTCCTAAAACTTAAAAATTAACTTAAACAACTAAAATGTTTACAAATTGGGCCCTTTGACATTTTGGCCTGATTTTCAACTAAATATGTATGGATTTCTTGATTGGGCTGGGAATTTGCTTATTGGGCCTTGCCTTTAAGAATTTGGGCTTGTGATCCATCTCCTACCGAAATTGGGTCGTTGACGCTCGTAATGGAGATCCAACGCGCTTTGGCTGCAAGATTCGGTTTCTTGGACCAAGATTTCCAAGATTTGAAATCTTGATTTTCTTAATTCTTGAAATTGCTCCGAACAGCAAAATTGGGCCAAGATTCGATTTCTTGATTTTCTTGAAAACAAGAAAGTGAATCTTGATTTTCTTGATTTGAGCCCATCACCTTCTTAAGCTTGGGTTGGGCCTTTGTGACTCGTATCATTCCCCCCTTCCTCAAAAAGATTCGTCCTCGAATCTGAAAAATCAAATGAACTCGACTTTCCTCTATCGAACGAGACTAATGGCAATTGAGTCCACTGAAAATAATATGCATGAGATAGTAAATAGCAACGGAAACAAGCTTGTAGTCCAATCATAAGTATAACAGAACAGGTATAACGCATGTGAATGGACAGATTCAGATTACCATGCAAACAATCTAATTTACTCGCCACTGCCTCGTCAAATATTCGAAATGAAGATGGACATGTTTTAAGGCATTCAGTCATCTCAAATTGTTCCCACAAACCATGAATAAATTGTGAGTAATAAATCAAATGGTAAACATAATCGTCACAAGTAGGTATTTGAAAAGATTCACATGGTTCACAGAGTTGCATAATTATACCATGCATTAATCGACGGTCTATAGATTCACTCACACATGCATAATCAAAAATAAGAATCTTTTTATCAACCATCAAAATAGATAGATCATCAATAAATAAAATAGGACAGTCAAGCACGTTTCGATCTAAGTGTTCATCAACAAGATCTTTATCACTATCCGAGGAGTACAAAAGTGTTTCAAAAGTTTCAAGCATCTTACCTTGATAAGCAAAAGAATAAGGGTCGATTTTACCTTTTTCATTTAAAACAAACCTTCGCTCATCGGGGGCATAGTGTAGTCGAATCTCCGTTGTTGAGTTAACCTTTGTCAAATGGAACTCAAACTTCATGTACAACCACATAAACTGTTTAAGGCACGAATATAAATTGAAAACAAATTTGGAAAATTTCGTTACCTTATTCTCCAAAACAGATTTGGACAAATTCAAGGATTTTACACAAGGTAAATCAAGAGAATAACAAATCACGCTTCTTTTCGTAATGACTTTATCAACCAGAATCGAAGAGTAACAATTAATCGGATCAAAATGAGGGGATCTTTTAAGAACTAAGTCACCAAAAGTTTTATCAATAATTTTCAAATCTGCACTGGACTCGGTTTCTAAAATTTCCTTACCTCGCTTACCTTCGGGATCATGTGGTGTGATTTCATCTTTGCCTAAGTTGATCGTATGAAAGCGTCTTTCATTTGAGAGGTATTGAAGTTGAAAGTTATCTTTCGATCTTTCGGGAACCTGAAAAGTAGCAACACAAGAAAAATTCATATCTTGGTTAGTGGAAACATTCCTCACTACCCTTTCCACGTCTTTTTCTTTTGTTTCTTTTTCTAATTCATTTTCTCTTCTTTCTTCAATTTCTTTTTCACTCTCAATCTCTTTTTGCTCTTTTTCATTCTCTTTTTCTTTTTCCTCACTTGTTTTAACAGAATTTTTCAGTTTGATTTGGTCCTCATGGACTTGTTCCGGAGTGAGCGGTACTAAGGTGAGTTTCTTTCCTTGATGCTTGAAAGAATACCTATTGGTACGACCATCGTGAGTGACTTTTCGATCCAGTTGCCATGGTTCTCCTAGCAACAAATGGTAGGCTTGAATAGGCATTACGTCACACACAACTTCGTCTTGATACTTACTGATAGAAAAGGTGATGCGCACTTGTTGAGTGACCCTAAATTGGCCTTCGTTGCTAAGCCCTTGTAGTTGATAAGGTTGTGGATGCTTGGTAGTGGTTAAGCAAAGCTTTTCCACCATCGTCGTGCTGGCTATGTTCGAGCAACTTTCACCATCAATAATAACTCTACAAAGCTTACCTTGTACATGGCAGCGAGTATGAAAGAGATGTTCTCGTTGCTGCTCGCTCTTTGGTTTTGCCAAAGATGATTGTCCACGATCATGAAAATCATCATCCATTCTAGGGACACGTTGAGGGCTGCACCTATAGGGCTGGTTATCCCTATCTTCCTTAATTGGATCTCGATATTGATGTTTTTTATTCACTCGTACCTCATTCAAAGTAGTATTCAATGCTTGAAGTGTAGCATTTATTTGTGTGATTGCAGCAGTATGTCCGTCTAACTGTTGTTGGACTTTCATAAGTGCATCATTATTATCACCTTTAGACATCTTCAAAACCTGTAAAAAATAAACACTCAACACTCAAAAATAAAAGTTAGCAAACCTCACCATTAATCACTCAAAAAGAAAAATCAAATTCTCAATGAGGTCGAATTCAATCTTGTGAGTTCTTTATCAGAGTTTATATCAACCAATTAGAGAGTGTGAGCCAAACTACCAAAGAATCCTAATTTGCACTAGGATGCCAAAAACTGACGAGACACCAAGTGATTCGTGTTGCACCGAGGAAGGAGTTGTGCACACGTGTAAATCCTACTAACACAAGAAACAAGAAGGTGTTAGATAATGTAACGGAAGAATAAAAGCAAACAGATGAAAACCTACAGCTAAGAATCAATAAAAATTGCTGAAAACAGAAAACCCGAAAAACTGCAGAGTAACTTGACAACTTCGTTTGAGGTGTTCCTGATCTCTAAAAATCACGAAATTAAATCTGGAATGTCCTTAAATATTGAATTTTTGATCTGGAAATTTTGGGCACCAAATTCAACCCGCTGAATCTTTTTTTAAATTTTTATTGAATTTCGTATTTTTTGATTTTTTTGACTTTTTTGACTGATTTTTTTGCGGGAATAATTTTTTATATTCAATCACAGTGCCGAAAACATGTATGTAAAATTTCAGATCAATCGGACAACGTTTACCCACTCAAATGAATTTTTTTTGAAAAATTTTTCTGGGTAAAACTGCTGTTTGTGCTTTAAAAAAATAGAGATCAGTTTAGAAATCAACCAAGAACACCCAAAACGCCCAAAATCTGATACCAAATGATAAAGGAATGCGCGCGGACCAAGTTCGAGTTTCCAAGTCACGGGAAACTCCTACGAAAGCTCTAAACGAATAGATCTGAAAATTAAAACAAATAACAAGATTAAACTAATCAGACCTGAAATTAAATCCCCAAATTCAATTAAAGGAGCAGCAAGAAACAAAGAAATAGAATAGATGAATCAAACGAAATTGGAAGTATAGAAAGATTGCGAATCGGTCAACAAATTGATTCGGCCAAGAGTGCCCAATTTCCAGCAATCAATTGATCCGCAAATTGAAAGAGATCCAATCGGCCAAACCCTAGGAATTGGGGATTTTTGGGTTTGAATGGGTGCTGCCAATAGGAGAACAACTTAAATGATGAGATCTTGAGTTTAATCAATGCTGGAAAACAAACAAGAATAGAAAAATATTAGATGAGAAATCGGCACAAGTATAAGCAAAGAAAAGTAAAGAAAGAAATCGAAAACAGCAAGAATTAAAGGATAAGTCCTAAAGATCCTTGAAATCCCGAAAGATTTCACAAATCTCTTCAAACAACTCTAATCTCCCCTCCAAAGAATATCGATGGCAAGAAGAAGGTTGAAGATGGCTCCCACAATCAAAAGATTGTTAAAACAACTTCTAAAGAAAACTCAAGAGAGAATTCTTGGAGAAAACCCCAAAGAAAATTCTGCACTCAACAAATCTGAAATTTGATAGAAATAATAATAATAAGATGTTTACAAAGGGTGGCTGGCCAATGCTTATATAGGCCTCCAACAAATCCTAATCTAATTAGAAAACTTAAAAAAATTAAACTTAATTAAAAAAAACAAAGGAAAATTTGGCCATGCATCCTATTGGGCTGTTTTGGGCCGAATTTAACATGTGATATTCCTAAAACTTAAAAAATTAACTTAAACAACTAAAATGTTTACAAATTGGGCCCTTTGACATTTTGGCCTGATTTTCAACTAAATATGTATGGATTTCTTGATTGGGCTGGGAATTTGCTTATTGGGCCTCGCCTTTAAGAATTTGGGCTTGTGATCCATCTCCTACCGAAATTGGGTCGTTGACACTCGTAATGGAGATCCAACGCGCTTTGGCTGCAAGATTCGATTTCTTGGACCAAGATTTCCAAGATTTGAAATCTTGATTTTCTAGATTCTTGAAATCGCTCCGAACAGCAAAATTGGGCCAAGATTCGATTTCTTGATTTTCTTGAAAACAAGAAAGTGAATCTTGATTTTCTTGATTTGAGCCCATCACCTTCTTAAGCTTGGGTTGGGCCTTTGTGACTCGTATCAATTCATCATCCCTCAAGCATCTTTCAATCATTCCTCATTCATTCTTATCATTCATCATTCTCTCTTTTCTCCAAATTCTCTTAGCATTTTCCATTCCCACGCCTAACATCATCTCTTCATAGAGATTTTAGCAATTAAGCCTCTTAAAGAACCCTTGGTCAGCCACCTTGGAGAGCCATCAGCAAATGAGCAAAGCAAAGGAACGAATGAGCCTCGTCATTCAGAGTCCTGGGTGATAGCCACTCTGAATTGGGTTTAATGTGATGCAAACCTTGCGTGAAAAACAACTATAGGCAAAATTTAGTAAATGTGAATTCTGGCAACAAGAAGTTGATTTTCTGGGACATGATATATTTGCTGATAGAATTAGGGTTGATTCAAATAGATTGTAGATTGGAAAATTTTGAGGAATGTTTTTTATGTTTGAATTTTCTTGGGATTGGCCGGACACTATCAATGATTTGTTAAAAACTTCTCAATCATTGTTTCAACTATGACCAGGTTACTACAGAAAAATGTCAAATTTGATTGGTCTAATAAATGTCAACAGAGTTTTGATCACCTGAAAAACATCTTAACAAAAGCTCCAGTATTATAAAAACCTAAATCCTAAGCCCTAAACCTTAAATCTAGTATTAGAAATTTAGTTTTGATCAGCAAAGATTGATGTTGCTTTATCATTTTGCAAAATTTCCTTAGAAAAAAATTGTGCCATGCATGGACATTACTCGGGACGAGCAATGGTATAAGTTTGGGGGTGCGTAAACTCAAAATTACATAGGGTTTTTCTATATGTTTTTCCCACCTTTTTACTTAATTATGTTTATCTCGACTAATTATTATTGAAATAAGTGAATTTTACTTAATTAAGTAATTTTATACATGAATTTGGAAGGCATGTGAAATTATGCTTAATTACATTATTTTCATGCATATTTTATATTAATTCATGTTAATTTATTAATGTATGTATTATTCACTGTGTAGGTAGGCTATTGGAGACATGATTTAAATAAATAAAAGATAGCCATGCACAAATTATCCATATGGATGGTAAGACCATGCAATTTTGGGCATGGGGTTAACTACTTGACCCAATAAAGAAGGGTGATAAAAGATGGACATGTCTACTAAGTTATGAGATAGAAAAAATCATCCAACAAGCGGAATTAAAAGCTCAATTCCGGCACTTGATGTTGGCTGCCCAAAATGTGTTTTGAGATATTTAATAGAGGGTCCCTATAGTTGGAAAATAATCAGAATTTAGCCTAACAACTTCATTGTTGAAATTTTCCACTCTATAACTATTTTTAGCTTGAAATTTGAATTCAAATTGAGAAAACTTGGTCATCCCTTTTCCTTGAAGCATGGCTGGCCACATGAGAGAGGGAAGGAAATTTAACCTATTTTTACTAAACTCAAACCCTTACCTTCACCTATAAATACCTTGCCATCCCTCATCACTCAACACACCTCTCTCACTCTCAATATTTTTCTCTCAATTCCTTTTCCCTTTTTCCCTTGCATAGCCATCCATCCCCTCTCTCATCTTTAGCCTCAAAGGCTTTTGTCAAAAGCACTATTAGTCAGCTACATTTTAAACCCTTAGCAAAAGAAGCTTCAATCAGAACGAAGGAGCGCTTCAGTTAGAATAGATCCGAAAGGCTGCTAAACTAAGGAAACTCTTTCCTCTTGTCATTTATTTTAAAAATTTTTCCTTTGTGTTTTATGTTTTTGATATCAACTATGAAGTTTTAATTCCTATTTGCTAGGATGATTATATTAATTTAATGAGATTTATATAATTCATGTTAACATGTTTTGCCCCTTAGTCAATTATGTTTTCAATTAATATCATGATGGATTTCATTCATACGTGATTGGGTGCACTCAGATTAGCTGAGTGATCCTAACCAGACGACGGCTAGTAGGCATATAATTGAAAAGTGCAATGCTTAATTTAGGTCATTAAAACCGACTAAGTTAAGGTTCATAATATCTTTAGTTAGCTCTATTATCTTGCATGGTTTTTAGACCTATATAATTAAACTGTTGTACAAGTAAATTTCCCTTAGGTCATTAAAACCGACTAAGTTAAGGTTCATAATATCTTTAGTTAGCTCTATTATCTTGCATAGTTTTTAGTTAGCTCTACTTATATAATTAGCTCTATTATCTTGCATAGTCTTTTACGTGTCCCGAGATGATGATGAGTAAACCTTACATAATGTGAGTTTAGGCAAATCCATATTGTAAACACATCAAGAAAGAAAAGCCTTTGTGGTGTAATATGAAGTAAAAGCCTTTGTGGTGTAATATGAAGTAAAAGCCTTTGTGGCATACTATGAAAGAAAAGCCTTTGTAGTGTAATATGGAAGAAAAGCCTTTGTGGCGTAATATGGAAGAAAAGTGTTTGTGGCGTAATATGGAAGAAAATCGTTTGTGGCGTAATATGAAAGGAATGTCTTTTGTGGCAAACTCTAAATGGATCACCTTAGTGGCTTGTTCTATTGATTGTTGGTAAGGTGTATTTTGCTAAGTCAAAATGGCGTAAACTATTAGGAATATCTGGTAAGTTACGAATTTGAATATTTGTCTCAATGGTAAGATTTGTGTAAGTTCTAGTAGATCTATAATATCTATGACCAAGATAAGGTATACCAAGATAAGGTGTATATGCTACGGAATAAGAGTTGAATGAAGTCTTAAGGGATTTTCATGAAAAAGAGATGTATATTTGTTTGTTAATAAGGGTTTCTATTATGATAATCTATAAGTAAGAAAAGTAAGGTGTATCACATCTTCTAAATTTATTCTGAATCTGAGTTAATGTTGTTTTGAATTATGAGATTCTGTATAACATGATATGGAGTTCACTTGAATGTTATACGCCACTGAGTTATCAGTATGAATATGTGCATATAATTAGATCAGGGTAGGTCTAAGATTGAACCACATGTATGAAATGTAGTATAAGTATTCGCCATGTATATGTATCCGCCCAAGATAATGTCAGTGATCAGTTGTTTTCAAATAAGAGATTCATGAATCGGTTAGGATTTCCTCGGTAACAAGATATGGAAGATTATGTATGATAATTGGCACATAAGAGAGTGATAAGTTAGTTAGGTATTAGCCATTGTAAATGATGTAGAGTACAAGTTGACTCATGGAAAGTCCTGTAATATTGAAAAGACTCCATCAACGTATGGTTGATGAGCTCACTAAGTACTTTTGTACTTACAATATGGTTATTTCTTTTCAGGTTTGCGAAAAAGAGGTTTCACTTGGAAGGACGACGTCAGGAGTACGTCAAGTTGATGGCAAACTGGGCTATTATGCATATAGAGGACTAGTGGTGCAACTTTGAAATTTATCTTTTAAGTCTATCTTAAATAATTTTCTAACTTATAGATATCTGAATCAGATGAGTTGTAATAAGATGTTTAACATGTACTCCATTTCAAATCTTTAAAGATGTTGAGATTTTCTTTTGGACTTTAAATAATAGTTTTAAAATAAATGAGAAATTGTAAATTGTGTTTGTTAAAAGTTTTGTATCATCTAATAACAATCAAGATTCGGACCCGGTGAATCGGGTCGGGTTGAGGGCATTTCACCTTCACCTTAAGCTGATAATGTCTCAACCTTAAGTCAATCTTGGAGAACACCTTCACTCATCGAAATTGATCGACCAAATCATCATTCCTAGGCAGAGGGTACTTATACTTAACAACCAATTTATTCAGTTGTTGATAATCAATACACAACGCCATAGAACTATCCTTCTTCTTGACAAACAATAGCAGAGCTTGATCTGCCATAATTCAGCGTAACAATTTAAACTCACTTTAGGAGCTAGAAATCAAGCATTTTCTTTAGGTTTTAATTATGTTTTTGTAAGTTTTTTTAAAGACAATAAAATATGCAAATTGAGTCTTTTATTAACCTTAGGGCCCGATTAAAGCCCAATGGTGAGCTAATGAACTTTGCAAGTGTGGAAGAAACCATTAAAAGGCATTCTAAATTGATATTGGTCACTATGTCACAACACATAGGGTTCGATATTGCAACATAGGGAGCAGAATTGAGAAATCCCAATACTGCCTTCGATGTCGCGACATAGCTGAAGGGTGTCACAACATACCCCTGAAGACATCTTGCAGAGGAGTACACTAACTCCCATGTTGCAAAACAGGTCTTGATGTATCGCAACATTGACTCTGGACAGGAATTAACACGAGCTAGAGGGTATTTTGGTCTGCACAATCAAACTTAAAGCTCAAGAACGTCAACTATCCTAGGGTTAAAGATGACCACCACCTGAAATCTATACATAGGTTCATTTTTCACATATTAAGGGACCAATTACTTATCTTAGAACTTCTCTTTTAATTTCAAGTTTAGTTTTTCTATTTTCATAGGTATTAGTTTTACTTTTAATTTTTTCTTTGTTTTATCTCGAGAGATCTAATTTGTGGAGACAATCAAATGTTATGGATTCGCTTTCATTCTTAATACAAATGAGGCTTTTCTTAGACTCTATACTTTCGATTCATTTATCATGTTTACTCTTTATATCGAGTCTATATTATTTATGAAATCCACGAGGAACTAATCCTTCTATGGGGGATTAGCGAGTGGAGGTATGATCTATTAACTATTTTATAGGGTTACTCAATGGATCAGATGTTGGGATAGGAAGAACCTAAACCATAGGCTTGACAACCTTAGGAAGGCATTAAGGTAGGAATTAACACAAAATTTGTATAGCCTATTCGTGAACACCTTCACCCCAAGCCGGTCTAGACTGTGAGGTTGGAAGATAAGTAGTCCTTATCGAAGTACTCACCTACTCCGTTTATGAAGATTACCGAATCGAGCTAATCACCCATAACAAGATTTGATTACTTTTACTTTTTCAATCTCTTGATATCCATTTCTTTATTACATTATATTTTTTATTATAAAAATCTTAAAAACTCCTTTTTTTATACTTTCATACAATAACTTATTTTGAGTACTAATTAGATCTTTTGGTGTTTAGGTTAAAATTGATCTAACACTAGCCTCCATTGGGTACGATCCTCGGAGTACTCACCTACTCCGTTTTAACAACATTACAACTAGAACCGTATACTTGTGGATACCACTTCATATATATATCTTTTACTGTAATATTCACACTCTGGACATATGTCTGAAGGCGGTCAAGTTGTTGGCATAGTTGCCGGGGAGGCAACTAACCGCCTTCGGACATACCAACGTCCAAAGTGTGAATACTGTAATAAAAGATATAGATTCGACATAGTGTCCGCAAGTATATGAATCAAGTTGTAATATAGTTTGTCTAAAACGAAACATTTGGTAAGTATTCAGAGGATTGTACCCAAGGGACTACAATTTGGGGAAAACTGTTATCAAGCCAATTACGGGAAATAATTACTAATCTACTCTAGTCACAAATTAGTAGTGTTAATCAAGAAGCAAGATGATAATAATAATAAGAAATTAAATAAATTTAACAAAACCTAAATCTACTCCTAGGTTCCTCTATTGACTTTTCCTATTCCTTGTTTTGACTACATGAGTTCCTTTAAGCCTAGATTCAATTGTTTTACCTAATTAATTAATTAAGTAGAGTTCTAATCAATCAAATAGTCGATACCCTAGCAGGATCTTCTAATCTTTAACTAGAATAATGACCCTGTAAGAACTACTTGTCTTCTAACCTCACAGTCTAGACTGATTCAGGGTTAAAGTGTTCACGAATAGGCCATACCAATTTTGGGTTAAATCGCACCTAAATGACTTCCTAGGGTTCTCATGCCTAAGGTTTGTTTCACGTTCATCCTTTCCCAAATAGTTGATCCATTAAGAAACTCTATCATTCAAGCAATTAGTTAAGTTAAAGTAATTGAAACATGCAAAATATGTAGAAAGCACAAATTGATTTTAATCTTTACACAAACATTCATATAAAAATGTTAAAGAAAGAGATATAAATAAAAGAATAAGGAAAAGAGATGCTCATGAATTTATCGACGAAAGTATGGTTTTGGAACAATCTCCCCTTGTGGAACTCTCACTTCCAAATAGGATCTTCTGATTACAAGAACATAAAATAACCTAACTAAAAACTAAGAATGAAAGAATACCTAAGAATCAAAACCCTAAAATTGTGTCTTTAAATTGATTACAATGACCTTTGTATAAGCTAAACTTAGAATATTAAAGTGCCTAAATCATCCTTGAAGTCCTTAGAGTTTGACAGCGACAAATACACCTAATTTCCCTCCAAAACGTAATTAAAATGTGTAGGAGTGTTTGGGCTATGCAGGGGGATCGTTGCAACACAGGCCTGCAGTGTTGCAACATTAGAGTCCAATGTTGTGACAACGAAGGTTGGTGTCTCGACATCGAAGGCAATTTTGCTCCAGATCTTGTTTTTAGCTTCTATCTTCGATGTTGAGACATCAGTATTTTGGTGTTGCAACATACGCATCAGTTTTTGCCTAAATAAGCATCTTTAAAGATCATGTAACCGTATTTAGATATATAAAATGTAACAAAAACTACTAGAAAGCATAAATTACTACTTTAAGTATGACATCCTAAATATATACTAAAATGCTTTTATTTACTATTAAATAAGCTATAATTATGTATAACAAGGGATGTAAATAATAGTATGATTTATGGTATATCAAACTCTGCCACACTTAACTTGTTGCTTGTCCTTAAGTAACCAAAACACATATATTAGAAAAAGAGAAAAAATAATAATTTATACGAAAACAACTTAATTTCTTTCTTTAAACAATCAAAAGTTACTGAAGATAGATGTAAATAAGAACCTCACACCTAAACTCCCCCACACTTAAGTTTTTTCTTGTCCTCAAGGAAACCAAGTCTAGACACATATAATGCAATAATAAGACATGCCTTGGATTTTATTACTAAGAACATGATTGTCAAATATTAACGGTATAACAATTCTTATCACAAATATAACTTAATACTGATAGTTCGATGCCTTGAAATTTTTTAAAGTAAATTAGGATTAGTTTACAAAGTTACATTACTAACAAATTAGAAATAATTCCCATGACCAAATGTTTAATAATATCACCATTAACATAAATCAAATAGATATGTAGCAGACACAATAATGTGAATAAAAAAATTCATTAAATAAAATTGTTAGCAATTCCGGAAGATTATGCAGAGAGAACGTGATACGGGGTTGCGCGCGGACCAAGATCGAGTTGCCAAGTCACGAGAAACTCCTACGAAAACCCTAAACAATTAGATCTGAAACGAAACAGAAAATTAAAAGATTAGATTTTGAATTTTCAGATCTGAAATAAAATCCCCAAATCAGCAAAGAATCAAATTGAGAATAGAAATAAGTGTTAGGGTTCTTGAAACCCTCAAGGAGATTGTGATTCTGCCCAATTGAACACCAAGATAGTTTTCCCCAAATTTCGACAATCTAATTTCACCCAAAAAGAGTATGGAAAAACCCTAGAAATTGGGGATTTTTGGGCTGATTCCTTAAGATAGAAAAAGGCTGAAAACACAATAAGAACAGAAAATAGATTAGATAATGATTCAGCACAAGTAGAAATAAAGAAAGAATTGACAGTAAGAAATTAAAAGATAAGTCCTAAGAAGCCTTGAAATCTCGAAAGATCTCACAACTCCCTTCAAACGGCTCTAATCTCCCCTCCAAAGAATATCAATGGCAAGAAGAAGGTTGAAGATGGCCCCCACAATCAAAAAGATTGTTAAAACAACTTCTAAAGAAAACTCAAGAGAAAATCCTTGAAGAACTCAAAGAGAATTTTCACTCAAATCAAATCTGAAATTTTCAATATAATTGTAATGTAATGTAGGGTGGCTGGCCAAGCCATATAAATAGGCCTTTCAAATGTTTTCCTAATTTAATTAGAACACTAAAACTAAAACTAAAAAAAACTCCTAATTATTTTAATATGGAAATTCGGCCAAGGGTCTTTTATTTGGGACTCTTGGACTGAATATAAAAATTTAAACTAAATAAAATAAATAAATAAAAATAAAACTTTACAACTTGGGCCACTTTGACAATTTGGCCTGATTTTCAACTAAGTATGGGTGGATTTCTTGATTGGGCTTGGAATCTTCTTATTGGGCCTTGCCCTCAAGAATTTGGGCTTTTGTGACTCGTATCAGAACGCTTAAGTCACATTGGTTTTCTAGGCTTGTAATGTTCTGAGGTTTAGGACGATATGAGTTCAAAGAAAAATATGGCTCAAAACTATTCAAACACTAGTTAGGCACATAACATTGTTCCCTCTCTTTCCCCTTAATGTCCCATCCAAGCTCACCACCTTTTGTATCCCTCTCCCACCTACCTTATCTCTCTATGTAGGAGGATACAATATAATACTAGCAACTATGGTTGGCTTAACGAGTTTTGGTGCACTGATGACTGAGTTTTCTTACTTTTTTGACTCTTTATTTTGTCACTTTAACTTTTTACTCCTTTCTCAAGCATAGTGATTTTGTTTCTATTTTGTATTTTTTATTCTTGTTTTACTTTTTACTTTTTCTCAATTTTTCCTTGTCGCACATTTTTTCCTAACCTATAATCATTGTATCACATTATTTTTTTCCTTTTTCTCTCTTTTTTTAAGGAAACCACCGTGATGGATCTATTTAAAACCTTAATATCTATGGTCTGGCATCTATTTTGTAATGTATTAAAGGACCAACGATAGGGAAAACTTCAAGTTTTCAAATTATGTATGGTATTTGGGTTTCAATTTTTGTTGTAGGTTCATAAAAAGGAGTTACTAGGCTCAAATGAGGAGACTACTAATTCATAGCATCAAGGTATGGCCATTTGAGAACTGGCTATTCAAACAATGCTTTAGGTCATCCCTAAGCATCCCACCATACACAATTTCTTTCATGCTTTGAATTAAACTGAATGAATAATAATCAATTCAAGCATTCATGTCTCTACGACTATCTAAAGGAATTATATCTCATATGGCATCATTAAACATTCTTGCTTAGGTACTTCTAATCTATTATGCAACTTAACTAAGTAACCTAATCAATTTCCCTAAAAAATAACCAAATTATCTTATATTAATAAAAAAAATTTATGCTTGGCAAAAATCATTACATGCTTCATTACTTTCAACCACTATTCATAGTATTCATATAATCCAAGCACCATGCAACAATAATATATATATTTCAATAAATAAGCAAAGAAAACACACAAAAAAATCATACACAACCTAATCCTATGTATTTCCCCCCACACTTTAAAACATATATTGCCCCTAGTGTGAAATAATTAAAATGCAAAAACAAGAAAACTTCTATGAATTGGTCAAATCCTTGTTGTTATGATAATATCGGGTTTTGTGTGCTCCAAGTGGACGAAAAGGTACCAAAAAAATACTACGACAAAAAATATGAAATATAATGTAGTAAAAAGAATAAGAGGAAAAATAATAAGTGTTGATAATGGATGATAAAACGTCTCAGATGAACTTGGCCCTTCAATGTTGCGAGGTTGTGTTCTATCTAGTATGTCACGACATTAGGGTGCAATGTCGCGACATTGAACCCAATTTATGGCTTCTTCGAAAAAATTTTCAGTTTTGTCACTCTATGGTATCTACACCTTCTGTGGAATAAACACAACTAAGTTAATAAAATAAAATAAACAAATAAACAAATAAAAATTAAAAAAATTTAAAATAGGGAATAAAAGTTCTTTAAAAATCGGGACGATCTGTGTAGCCACCATAGAAGAACAACCAGCTGGTTCTTAACACATTAATCCATCATTTGTTCCTTTTTCGATGTATACGAACCAACCCCTTTTGTCGCTTCTAATGATGTTGCCTTATTTTTTACCGACGTGACATACACATTACGAGCCACTTAGTACCAAATTCGAGCCAACCCTAAATCATTTTTAGGGTATTATTGTCTCAAGCTTCCTTCTTTCCATATTGCGTGAAGTTTTGGTCACTTGAGCTTTGTTGCCCTTGTCAAATGAGAATGAGTTAGACTCATTAGTCTCTTCGGCTGATACCGTTTCTACTATGGCCAAAAGGTGTACTGGCTCTTTTACACCTCCATTTAGAATTGGTTTAAGCTCCATGTGATACAGGAATGCGCGCGGACCAAGATCGAGTTGCCAAGTCACGAGAAACTCCTACGAAACCCTAAACAATTAGATCTGAAACGAAATAGAAAATTAAAAGATTAGATTTTTGAATTTTCAGATCTGAAATAAAATCCCCAAAACAGTAAAGAATCAAATAGAGAATAGAAATAAGTGTTAATAAGGAATCTTGAAACCCTAGAAGAGATTGCGATTCTGCCCAATTGAACACCCAGATAGTTTTCCCCAAATTTCGGCAATCTAATTTCTCCCAAAAAGAGTATGGATGAATCGGTAAGAACCCTAGAAATTGGGGATTTTTGGGCTAATTCCTTAAGATAGAAAAAGGCTGAAAACACAATAAGAACAGAAAATAAATTAGATAAAGATTCGGCACAAGCAGAAATAAAGAAAGAATTGACAGTAAGAAATTAAAAGATAAGTCCTAAGAAGCCTTGAAATCCCGAAAGATCTCACAACTCCCTTCAAACGGCTCTAATCTCCCCTCCAAAGAATATCAATGGCAAGAAGAAGGTTGAAGATGGCTCCCACAATCAAAAAGATTGTTAAAACAACTTCTAAAGAAAACTCAAGAGAAAATCCTTGAAGAACTCAAAGAGAATTTTCACTCAAATCAAATCTGAAATTTTCAATGTAATTGTAATGTAATGTAGGGTGGCTGGCCAAGCCATATAAATAGGCCTTTCAAATGTTTTCCTAATTTAATTAGAATACTAAAACTAAAACTAAAAAAAACTCCTAATTATTTTAATATGGAAATTCGGCCAAGGGTCTTTTATTTGGGACTCTTGGACTGAATATAAAAATTTAAACTAAGTAAAATAAATAAATAAATAAATAAAAATAAAACTTTACAACTTGGGCCACTTTGACAATTTGGCCTGATTTTCAACTAAGTATGGATGGATTTCTTGATTGGGCTGGGAATTTGCTTATTGGGCCTCGCCTTCAAGAATTTGGGCTTTTGTGACTCGTGTCACCATGTTAGTGGTTACTTCTACTTTTGCGTCAACGGCTACATCTACTATTATGTCTAATTATATGTCAATTGGATCTGAAACCGCTCCGAGTATGTGAAGTTCATCAACACAGTCCCTAATTCCAAACTCTTTTTGATTTCCATCATCTAAGTCCAGACGATTTGATACGAGTCACAAAGGCCCAACCCAAGCTCAAGAAGGTGATGGGCTCAAATCAAGATTCACTTTCTTGTTTTCAAGAAAGTCAGGAAACCGAATCTTGGCCCAATTTTGCTGTTTGGAGCGATTTCACGAATCAAGAAAATCAAGATTTCAAATCTTGGAAATCTTGGTCCAAGAAACCGAATCTTGCAGCCAAAGTGCATTGGATCTCCGTTACGAGCATCAACGACCCAATTTCGGTAGGAGATGGATCACGAGCACAAATTCTTGAAGGCGAGGCCCAATAACCAAATTCCAGCCCAATCAAGAAATTCCTTCATACTTAGTTGAAAATCAGGCCAAAATGTCAAAGTGTCCAATTTATAAACATTTTAATTGTTTAATTTAATTTTTTAAGCTTTAGGAACATACGTGTAAAATTCGGCCCAAAAACAGCCCATATATATGCTTGGCCGAATTTTCCTTTATTTATTCTATTAATTAGGTTTAATTTTATTAGTTACTTGTTAGATTAGGATTACTTGAGGCCTATTTAAAGGCATGGCCGGCCACCCCTTGTATATAACACTTAGATTCATTCTTAAATTTCAGATTTGAGAGAGCAGAATTTTCTTTGAGTTTTCTCCAAGATTTCTCTCTTGAGTTTTCTTTAGAAGTTGTTTTAACAACCTTTTGATTATGGGAGCCATCTTCAACCTTCTTCTTGCCATCGATATTCTTTGCAGGGGAGATTAGAACTGTTTGAAGTGATTTGTGAGATCTTTCGGGATTTCAAGGATCTTTAGGACTTATCTTTTATTCTTGCTGTTCAATTTCTTTTCTTTATTTCTGTTGATGCCGAATCTATATCTAATTTCTTTGCTGTTTTTGTTTGTGTTTCAGCCTTGATTCAAACTCCAAGAACTCTTCATTTAATCGGTTCTTTTATTGGCAGCATCTAATCTGATACGACCATGCCCCGGGCACACTTTTGGATCAGCTCCCTAAGCATTGTTTGCAAATCCATGCGAGCTGAATTAGTTCAATTTCATTTTGTTAAGCTCCGTTTAGCTCGTTTCCAGCTCACTCGAGCTCAAGTCAACTCACTCAAGCTCAATTCAGCTCAATCTTAACCCAATGAGCTTATTTTTAGCTTTCTTTAGCTTGCATTTATTTTGCTGAAATAAACATTTAATTTGTCATTAGTTAAATTAGTTGTTTATCTTAAGTTAGTTAATTTGTTAAAATCTGGACAAATAATTAATTAAGTGTTTTAATTATATCTAAATTAAATACTTAATTAATTATGATGTTTTAAATATGTCTAAAATTGTTAATATGTATGGCCAAATTTAATGTGCAAATTATTGAGTTCATATGCTGCTAATTTAATGTGTTTGAAATGCATTTAACTTGCTGATTTAATTTGCTGCAGGTTCATGAACGGATTGGTGCAATGTATGGGAGTGTGCATGCACAATTGAGGTTCAATGGATGGCATTTAAAGGAGCACATGCATTTGGGACGTTCATGCAAGAGGGAGTTGCTGAAAGTTCATGTATTTGAAGATTCATGGATCATATTTATGGGGGAAAATACATGGGACGTTTCATGCATGATTCATGCATTTTCAAGATGACCATTCAAGTATTTTAGGCACATTAATGCCTCATTCAGCCAAGGGAGATGTAGGATCATTAAAGAGCTGCACATTCATGGAATTATGGAGATTCTTCAAGGCTAAGGATGCATGAATGCATCAAGTGAAGCATCATGATGGTTCGGCCAATTCATGTACCATCTTCAAGCATGAACTGGATTTTAATGCTATTTGTGTGAACATGTTAAATACCTGTGTGAACAGAATTTAAGTTAGTGTGAACAACATAGATGCCGAATATCAATAGGCATTTTAGGCTTATAAATAGCTTACTTGTTTATTGTAAAAGGTTACAGAATTTGATCAATTAAACTTAATAGAACTTTTGTTCTTGTGAGGTTACCTCCTCTCTTCCTTCGTTCGAGTCTCGAAGCGACTTATCTAGCTTGCTAGTGGTGTCAATCCGAACTCCATTGAACTTATCACCGAATCGGTGTGGCGTTCAACCATCTTCCTATACCTTTGGTTCTTACCTCCATATAGGTAACGGGTCACGGTCCGCTTCTATCCTTCATCAAAATTCACCTTAAGCAATATAAGACTCGGGGCAATACTTTTTAGTATTGAATCATTCTTAAAGTTTGAGTTCTTTATCCATTTCTGTCTATTTATCATCTTTGTAACTTAATTCTTTGTTAAACCGAACCTATCTTTCATCAAACCAAAACCCATCCTTTGAACCCATTTTACCTACCTTCCGCTTATAAAACATTCAAACTCCATCTATCTACAAATTTGAGCGAGCTTCTCGTCGACGATCGGGCATGTTAAGTGAACCTGACTCAATCAATCGGGCCGGATCACATCATTTGGTATCAGAGCTACTAAAACGAGGAGTGCTGACATTCGTATCAAGCTCGGAGTAGGTTCGTAATGTAAAAAAAAAGTCAAAAAAAATCAAAAAAAATTGAGTTGGAATTTAATTTTTTTTCTCTTCCTTGTATTTTGTTTACTATTGTATTGGATTTAAAAAAAAGAGAAGAAATTCAAAAAAATTCAAAAAAAATCGAAAAAAAGGAAAAAAAAGAAGTGACAAAAAAATCGAGTTAAAAAAAGAAGAAAAAAAAGTGAAAAGTCTTGCGAGTTTTTATCATTATCACTTATTACTCCGACCATCAAGTTTCCCTTCCTACCATTGTTTACCCATCCCAACGCCACACTTTAAACCAATTTTCTTCTTTATTCAGCCTACCCTACACCCGACATTATCCCTTGTAACCCATTTTGAAACCGACCCTCAAGCAGCAAATTAAGTCTATCGAGACGAATTACGAATTTGTGAGACGAGGTCGAGTGGTAAAAGGCAAGAGAGTGTGAGTTTATTCGAAAAAAAAAGCCTAAAAGAGAGTTCAAACACGAGTGAGTGAATTTTTCTTTTTGAGCGAACTTGAGAGATTTGTGGTGAGAATTATTTTTCTTTCTAATTTAACTTTTGTTTTCTAATATTTTGTTGAAGCATGTCTGAAGAATTTTCTGAATTTGAATTCCAAATGTGGAGACAAGAAATGCAAAGGATAATGCGATCTGAATTTCGACAATTCGACAAAGATAAAGAAGATTTGACATCTACTATCGTTGACATCAAGATTAGTGCAATCCTTCAAAGATTGGAAAATGAACCACAATGTGAAGATATGTTTCACACGCGTTGCCGTGTCCACGATAAAGTTTGTTGCCTCATTATTGATGGTGGAAGTAGGTCAAACATGGCTAGTATTCGAACGGTAAAAAAACTTGGCTTGGCCACTACCAAGCATCCACGACCCTATCAACTGCAAGGACTTGGTGTTGAAGGCAAATTTGAAGTTACTCAACAAGTGCGTGTTGCATTTTCCATCGGAAGATACCAAGACGAAGTCCTTTGTGATGTTGTGCCTATTCAAGTTTGCCATTTGTTGCTAGGAGAACCATGGCAATCGGATCGCAAGGTCATTCACGATGAACGTACCAATAGGTATTCCTTCAAGCATCAAGGAAGGAAAATCACTTTAGCGCCGCTCACACCGGAACAAGTGCAAGAAGACCAATTCAAAATGAAGCAATCCATTGAGCGAGAAAAGGAGAAAGAGATTGAAAAAGAAATTGAAAGAAAACAAAAAGAAAACGAAGAAGAAAAAGAAATTGCAAAAGAAAAAGAAATCGAAAAAGTGAGAGAAAAAGAAAATGAAGAAAAGAAAATTGAAAAAGAAAAAGCGAAAAAAGAAATTGAAAGAGAGCTTGAAAAGAAATCAAGTGAAAAAGAAAGAGAGTCTATAAAAGAAACGAGTGTCATGGAAAAAGAAATTGAGATTGAAAAAGGATGTGAAAAAGAGAAAGAAATCGAAAAAGAAATTGAGATTGAACAAAAGTGTGAGGAAAAAGAGAAAATTGAAAAAGAAAGAAAAGACAATGAGTTAGAAAAAAAAACGAGAGAAAAGGAGGCAAAAGAGCAAGAAAAAGTGAGGAATCTGTTTACTAAACCACATGAGAATTTGTCTTGTTTTGTTTCCTCTTGTCAGGTCTCCGGAAGGCCAAGTGACGATAATTTTCAACTCCAATACCTCTCGAAGGAGAGAAGGTTCACTTTGGCTGAAAAAGGTAATGTTCTCAATGATCCTAGTTCGCCTATGCCAAAAGGTAAGCAAGGTATGAATGTTGAAAGTTTTAAAGCACTTCTGCCTTACTCGATTGTTGATGGACACACTGTTGATGATTTGGTCTTTAGAAAGAATCTGAACTTTGACGTGGCTATTTGTCATTCTTTGATTGATGATGATCCATTTGTTTTGTCTAATGATAAGAAGATTCTTGCATTTGAAAAATATCATTTTGATGGTATTGGTTGTTTATCTTTAACTTGCAATGGAATGCATGTTTTGGATGCGCAAGATGAAAGTCTGTATAAATTGTTCATTTTATCTGATTCCATTGAAAAGGAATGGAAATGTATTGTTGAGTATGGTATTGGCAAGATTTTTTATGAAGAACGAATAAATCAGCACCAACAAAATCTAGAATTGAGTGATCAAAAGTCGAGATATCATTTGCTTGGTTGTGTTGATCATGTGGATTATCTAATTTATGGTGTGAAATTTCCATGTTTTCATAAATCTTTTCGAATGAAATTTAAAGGGTTTGCTTGTTTGAATTTGAGTATGCTAACACCATCATTGTTTAATTTGTGTAAATTGTTGGAGATAAAAGGACTCTTTTTGCCATTTGGATCGAGTAGTCAAAATCATGTCTTTAATCCTGGAGTTTGCTATTATGAATCATCCATGAAAGAAAGCAAGCATCGTAAATTTTGTTTGAATGAATGTGTAAACAATCTTTGTTTGTATGATACTTTGTCTTTAAGTTTGAAAATGAGCCATGTGAATCTTGTTGGTTTGTTAAGTCAAAATCAAAATTTTGTTTTCGGAGGATGTTCTCAACTGTGGATTAAAAGATCCGAACATGTTTTGAATGATAATGATTTTGAGTTGCTTAGTGCTCTTTCTATGAAGTCGGTCATGAAATTGCCAAATCAAACTGAAATGGCAAGAGAAAATTTTGTCTTTGACCCCGGTGAACACCATTCTATATCATTGCCTAAGGTAATCGAACCATGGAAAGTTGACTTCCAAAACCATAGCTATCAAATGCCTTGTGATTTATGTTTGTTTCCATCGAAGAAAAAGGTAAGAACGATTTCTATTTTCGACCCCGGTATTGGATTATTTGTTCAAACTGTGAATCAAATCTCAAAAAGTTCCTTTGTGTTTAATCTTCATCGTGTCACTAATTCGTTTTATTCTTTTAAAGGTGACAATGTGAAGTGGTACCCTCCTAAAGAGGGAGGGCATGCGAATGAGCTTCTTTTGATCCGAGTTAATTGTGGCTTTCAGAATCTTCAACAATTTTTCGAGAGTAAATGGCCCGATTTGGGGACAAATCGCTTTAAAGAGGGAGGGGATGATACGACCATGCCCCGGGCACACTTTTGGATCAGCTCCCTAAGCATTGTTTGCAAATCCATGCGAGCTGAATTAGTTCAATTTCATTTCGTTAAGCTTCGTTTAGCTCGTTTCCAGCTCACTCGAGCTCAAGTCAACTCACTCAAGCTCAATTCAGCTCAATATTAACCCAATGAGCTTATTTTTAGCTTTCTTTAGCTTGCATTTATTTTGCTGAAATAAACATTTAATTTGTCATTAGTTAAATTAGTTGTTTATCTTAAGTTAGTTAATTTGTTAAAATCTGGACAAATAATTAATTAAGTGTTTTAATTATATCTAAATTAAATACTTAATTAATTATGATGTTTTAAATATGTCTAAAATTGTTAATATGTATGGCCAAATTTAATGTGCAAATTATTGAGTTCATATGCTGCTAATTTAATGTGTTTGAAATGCATTTAACTTGCTGATTTAATTTGCTGCAGGTTCATGAACGGATTGGTGCAATGTATGGGAGTGTGCATGCACAATTGAGGTTCAATGGATGGCATTTAAAGGAGCACATGCATTTGGGACGTTCATGCAAGAGGGAGTTGCTGAAAGTTCATGTATTTGAAGATTCATGGATCATATTTATGGGGGAAAATACATGGGACGTTTCATGCATGATTCATGCATTTTCAAGATGACCATTCAAGTATTTTAGGCACATTAATGCCTCATTCAGCCAAGGGAGATGTAGGATCATTAAAGAGCTGCACATTCATGGAATTATGGAGATTCTTCAAGGCTAAGGATGCATGAATGCATCAAGTGAAGCATCATGATGGTTCGGCCAATTCATGTACCATCTTCAAGCATGAACTGGATTTTAATGCTATTTGTGTGAACATGTTAAATACCTGTGTGAACAGAATTTAAGTTAGTGTGAACAACATAGATGCCGAATATCAATAGGCATTTTAGGCTTATAAATAGCTTACTAGTTTATTGTAAAAGGTTACAGAATTTGATCAATTAAACTTAATAGAACTTTTGTTCTTGTGAGGTTACCTCCTCTCTTCCTTCGTTCGAGTCTCGAAGCGACTTATCTAGCTTGCTAGTGGTGTCAATCCGAACTCCATTGAACTTATCACCGAATCGGTGTGGCGTTCAACCATCTTCCTATACCTTTGGTTCTTACCTCCATATAGGTAACGGGTCACGGTCCGCTTCTATCCTTCATCAAAATTCACCTTAAGCAATATAAGACTCGGGGCAATACTTTTTAGTATTGAATCATTCTTAAAGTTTGAGTTCTTTATCCATTTCCGTCTATTTATCATCTTTGTAACTTAATTCTTTGTTAAACCGAACCTATCTTTCATCAAACCAAAACCCATCCTTTGAACCCATTTTGCCTACCTTCCGCTTATAAAACATTCAAACTCCATCTATCTACAAATTTGAACGAGCTTCTCGTCGACGATCGGGCATCTTAAGTGAACCCGACTCAATCAATCGGGC